>NW_017201390.1:0-19186 GCF_001704415.2 Capra hircus | reverse complement strand
AACCTGAGGATTCCTCTCCAGTGATCATGTGTGACATGGATCTTGAGGTACTTCTGGAGTCTTCCCAGGGGAGTCAGTCCTCGTCTCGAGTGGGGGCATGCACGGCGCTTTCCTCTCCAACTGTAGCAGCAGTGTCACACTTCCCTTCTCCGGTGGATCAAGGGATCTGTGGCTTTCCCTCGAGGCTTTCCGAGGCTTTCCACGAGGCTTTCCCACAGGGTTGTCCCACGTGCCACCGTGGTGCGAGTCGATCCTCGGCTTGAAAGTCGAGGCAGTGCAGGGAAAACAGGTTGCCCTGGAATGGAGTGAGACATCTGGGGGACCTGGCAATGGTGGCACGACCCTGGAGTTCCTCTCGCCTTTCTTGTGGAGAGCGCCTCCTCTTGAGATGCGACGGAACGCCGGGAATTCTTTCCCGACCACGCAGGGAAAGGATCCCACCTCTCGAGCTAGGAGGCGGAAACGGGGCTCCTCTGGATGTGGGCGGGACTCTCGTGCTTCCACTCGAGTGTAGACGGGAATGTTGGGGAACTTCTTGAGTTGCAGCAAGGGAGTGAAGGACCCTTTTGAAGTTCGAGAGGTTAGGTGTAATAAGCCGTGAGACGCCTCAGCGGAAATTGGCCTCATCTCGCCTGGAGGGGAGAACCTCCTGGATTTTCTCGAGTTGCAGCAGGTGCTCTCGACTTACGACGGGGAGCTCAGAGACTCGCTCTGGTGGCCTCAGGAAAGGCCAGTCCCCATGGGAGTTGCTCGGGGCCTCTCGGGATTCCTCTCCCGTCGATGCCGGGGCCTAAGACCTTGTGTGGATTCGAGGCCGGGAACTTAGGATTCCTCTCCAGGGCTGACATAGATCTTGGGGTTCTTCTGGAGTCTCCCCAGGGGAGTGAGTCCTCGTCTAGAGTGGGGGCATGCACCTGCGCTTTCCTCCCGAGCAGTAGCAGCAGTGTCACGCTTTCCTTCGCGTGGATCAAGGGATCTGTGGCTTTCCCTCGAGGCTTTCCCACGTGGCTTACCCACAGGGCTGTCCCACGTGCCACCGTGGTGTGAGTCGATCCTCGGCTAGGAAGTCGAGGCAGTGCAGGGAAAACATGATTTCCTGGAATGGACTGAGACATCTTTGGGCTCTGGGAATGGTGACACGACCTGGAGTTCCTCTCGCCTTTCCTGTGGAGAGCGCCTCCTCTTGAGATGCGACGGGAACGCCGGGAATTCTTTCCGGACCACGCAGGGAAAGGATCCCTCCTCTCGAGGTAGGAGGCAGAAACGGGGCTCCTCTGGATGTGGGTGGGACTCTCGTGCTTCCTCTCGAGTGGAGACGGGAATTTCGGGGAACTTCTTGAGTTGCAGCAAGGTTGTAAAGGACCCTATTGAAGTTCCAGAGGTTAGGTGTGGTTAGCCTAAACGCCTCAGCGGAAATGGGCCTCATCTCTCCTGGAGGGGAGAACCTCCTGGATTTTCTCGAGGTGCGGCAGGTGCTCTCGACTTATGACGGGGACCTCAGGGGCCCGCTCTGGTGGCCTCAGGAAAGGCCAGTCCCCTTGCGAGTTGCTCGGGGGCCTCTCAGATTCCCCTCCGGGCGATGCAAGGGCCTAAGACCTTGTGTGGAGTCGGTGCCGCAACCTGAGGATTCCACTCCAGGGATGACATGGATCTTGGGGTACATCTGGGGTCTCCCCAGGGGAGTCAGTCCTCGTCTCGAGTGGGGGCATGCACGTGCGCTTTCCTCCAGAGCTGTAGCTGCAGTGTCACGCTTCCCTTCGCGTGGGTCAAGGGATCTGTGGCTTTCCCTCGAGGCTTTCGAGGCTTTCCCACGATGCTTTCCCTTTCCACAGGGCTGTCCCACGTGCCACCGTGGTGTGAGTCGATACTCGGCTTGAAAGTCGAGGCAGTGCAGGGAAAACAGGTTTCCCTGGAATGGACTGAGACATATGGGGGGACCCTGGCAAAGGTGGCACGACCCTGGATTTCCTCTCGCCTTTCCTGTGGAGAGCGCCTCCTCTTGAGATGCGACGGGAACGCCGGGAATTCTTTCCCGATCACGCAGGGAAAGGATCCATCCTCTCGAGCTAGGAGGCGGAAACGGGGCTCCTCTGGATGTGGGCGGGACTCTCGTGCTTCCTCTCCAGTGGAGACGGGTATGTCGGGGAACTTCTTGAGTTGCAACAAGGGTGTGAAAAACCCTTTGGAAGTTCCAGAGGTTAGGTGTGATTAGCCTCGAGACGCCTCAGCGGAAATGGGCCTCATATCGCCTGGAGGGGAGAACCTCCAGGATTTTCTCGAGTTTCGGCAGGAGCTCTCGACTGCGACGGGGACCTCAGGGACCCGCTCTGGTGGCCTCAGGAAAGGCCTGTCCCCATGGAGTTGCTCGGGGCCTCTCGGGATTCCTCTCCCGTCGATGCCGGAGCCTAAGACCTTGTGTGGAGTCGGTGCCGAAACCTGAGGATTCCTGTCCAGTGCTGATATGGATCTTGGGGTACTCTTGGAGTCTCCCCAGGGGAGTCAGTCCTCGTCTCGAGTGGGGGCATGCACGTGCGGTTTCCTCTCGAGCTGTAGCAGCAGTGTCACGCTTCCCTTCGCGTGGATCAAGGGATCTGTGGCTTTCCCTCGAGGCTTTCTCACGAGGCTTTCCCACGAGGCTTTCACACAGGGCTGTCCCACATCCGTGGTGTGAGTCTATCCTCGGCTTGAAAGTCGAGGCAGTGCAGGGAAAACAGGTTTCCCTGGAATGGACTGAGGTATATGGGGGCCTGGCAATGGTGGCACGACCCTGGAGTTCCTCTCGCCTTTCCTGTGGAGAGCGCCTCCTCTTGAGATGCGACGGGAAAGACGGGAATTCTTTCAGGACCACACAGGGAAAGGATCACTGCTCTCGAACTTGGAGGCAAAAACAGGGCTCCTCTAGATGTGGGCGGGACACTCGTGCTTCCTCTCGAGTGGAGACGGGTATGTCGGGGAACTTCTTGAGTTGCAGCAAGGGTGTGAAGGTGCCTTTGTAAGTTCCAGAGGTTAGGTGTGATTAGCCTCGAGACGCCTCAGCGGAAATGGGCCTCATCTCGCCTGTAGGGGAGAACCTCCTGGATTTTCTCGAGTTGCGGCAGGTGCTCTTGACTTACGACGGGGACCTCAGGGACCCGCTCTGGTGACCTCAGGAAAGGCCAGTCCCCATGCGCGTTGCTCGGTGGTCTCTCGGGATTCCTCTCCCGTCGATGCCGGGCCTAAGACCTTGTGTGGAGTCGGTGCCGGAAACTGAGGATTCCTCTCCAGTGCTGACATGGATCTTGGGGTATTTCTGGAGTCTCCTCAGTGGAGTCAGTCATTGTCTCGAGTGGGGCATGCACGTGCGCTTTCCTCCCGAGCTGTAGCAGCAGTGTCATGCTTCTCTTCGCGTGCATCAAGGAATCAGGGGCTTTCCCTCGAGGCTTTCCCACGAGGCTTTCCCACGAGGCTTTCCCACAGGGATGACCCACGTGCCACCGTGGTGTGAGTCGGTCCTCGGCTTGAAAGTCGAGGCAGTGCAGGGAAAACAGGTTTCCCTGGAATGGACTGAGGTATCTGGGGACTCTGGGAATGTGGCACGACCCTGGAGTTCCTCTCGCCTTTCCTGTGGAGAGTGCCTCCTCTTGAGATGCGACGGGAACGCCGGGAGTTCTTTCCCGAACACGCAGGGAAAGGATCCCTCCTATCTAGCTAGGAGGCGGAAACGGGGCTCCTCTGGATGTGGGCGGGACTCTTATGCTTCCTCTCAAGCTGAGAAGGGTATGTTGGGCAACATCTTGAGTTGCAGCAAGGGTGTTAAGGACCCTTTGGATGTTCCAGAAGTTAGGTCTGATTAGCCTCGAGACGCCTCAGCACGAATGGGCCTCATCTCGCCTGGAGGGGAGAACCTCCTGAATTTTCTCGAGTTGCAGCAGGTGCTCTCGACTTACGACGGGGACCTCAGGGACCCGCTCTGGTGGCCTCAGGAAAGGCCAGGCCCCATGCGAGTTGCTCGGGGGCCTCTCGGAATTCCTCTGCCCTCGATGCCAGGGCCTAAGACCTTGTGTGGAGTCGGTGCCAGAACCTGAGGTTTCCTCTCCAGTGCTGACATGGATCTTGGGGTACTTCTGGAGTCTCCTCAGCGGAGTCAGTCTTTGTCTCGAGTGGGGGGCATGCACGTGCGCTTTCCTCCCGAGCTGTAGCAGAAGTGTCACGCTACCCTTCGCGTGGATCAAGGGATCAGGGGCTTTCCCTCGAGGCTTTCCCACAAGGCTTTCCCACGAGGCTTTCCCACTGGGGTGTCCCACGTGCCAGCGTGGTGTGAGTCGATTTCCGGCTTGAAAGTCGAGGCAGTGCAGGGAAAACAGGTTTCCCTGGAATGAACTGAGACATCTGGGGGACTCTGGGAATGTGGCACGACCATTGAGTTCCTCTCGCCTTTCCTGTGGAGAGCGTCTCCTCTTGAGATGCGACGGGAACACAGGGAATTCTTTCCCGACCACGCAGGGAAAGGATCCCTCCTCTCGAGCTAGGAGGCGGAAACGGGGTTCCTCTGGATGTGGGCGGGACTCTTGTGCTTCCTGTCGAGTGGAGACGGGTATGTCGGGGAACTTCTTGAATTGCAGCAAGGGTGTGAAGGACCCTTTGGAAGTTCCAGGGGTTAGGTGTGATTAGCCTCGAGACGCCTCAGCGGAAATGGGACTCATCTAGCCTGGAGGGGAGAACATCGTAGATTTTCTCGAGTTGCGGCAGGTTCTTTCGACTTTTGATGGGTACCTCAGGTACCCGCTCTGGTGGCCTGGAAAGGCCAGTCCCCATGCGAGTTGCTTCGGGGCCTCTCGGGATTCCTCTCACGTTGATGCCGGGGCCTAAGCCCTTGTGTGGAGTCTGTGCCAGAACGTGAGGATTTCTGTCCAGTGCTGACATGGATCTTCGGGTACTTCTGGCGTCTCCCCAAGGGAGTCAGTCCTCGTCTCGAGTGTGGGCATGCACGTGTGCTTTCCTACCGAGCTGTAGGAGCAGTGTCACGCTTCTCGTCAAGTGGATCAAGGGATCAGTGGCTTTCCTTCGAGGCTTTCCCACAGGGCTGTCCCACGTGCCACCGTGGTGTGAGTCGATCCTCGGCTTGAAAGTCGAGGCAGTGCAGGGAAAACAGGTTTCCCTGGAATGGACTGAGACATCTGGGGGACTCTGGGAATGGTGGCACGACCCTGGAGTTCCTCTCGCCTTTCCTGTGGATAGCGCCTCCTCTTGAGATGCGACGGGAACCCCGGGAGATCTTTCCCCACCACGCAGGGAAAGGATCCCTCCTCTTGAGCTAGAAGGGGGAAACAGGGCTCCTCTGGATGTGGGCGGGACTCTCGTGCTTCCTCTCGAGTGGAGACCGGTATGTCGGGGAACTTCATGAGTTGCAGCAAGGGTGTGAAGGACCCTTTGGAAGTTCCAGACGTTAGGTTTCATTAGCCTCCAGACGCCTGAGCGGAAATGGGCCTCATCTCGACTGGAGGGGAGAACCTCCTGGATTTTCTGGAGTTGCGGCAGGTGCTCTCGACTTACGACGGGGACATCCGGGACCCGCTCTGGTGGCCTCAGGAAAGGCCAGTCCCCATGCGAGTTGCTCGGGGCCTCTCGGATTCCTCTCAATGGGGGTAAGACCTTTGTGGAGTCGGTGCCGGAACCTGAGGATTCCTCTCCAGTGCCGACATGGATCTTGGGGTACTTCTGGAGTCTCCCCAGTGGAGTCAGTCCGCGTCTCGAGGGGGGGCATGCACGTGTGCTTTCCTCCCGAGCTGTAACAGCAGTTTCACGCTTCCATAGACGTGGATCAAGAGATCTGTGGCTTTCGCTTGAGGCTTTCCCATGAGGCTTTCCCACGAGGCTTTCCCACAGAGCTGTCCCACGAGCCACCGTGGTTTGAGTCGATCCTCGGCTTGAACGTCGAGGCAGTGCAGGGAAAACAGGTTTCCCTGGAATGGACTGAGACATCTGGTGGACTCTGGGAATGGTGGCACGACCCTGGAGTTCCTCTCGCCTTTCCTGTGAAGAGCGCCTCCTCTTGAGATGCGACAGGAACGCCGGAATTCTTTCCCGACCACGCAGGGAAAGGATCCCTCCTCTCGAGCTAGGAGGCGGAAACGGGGATCCTCTGGATGTGGGCAGAACTCTCGTGCTTCCTGTCGAGTGGAGAAGGGTATGTCGGGGAACTTCTTGAGTTACAGCAAGGGTGTGAAGGACCCTTTGGAAGTTCCAGAGCTTCGGTGTGATTAGCCTGGAGACGCCTCAGCGGAAATGGGCCTCATATCGCCTGGAGGGGAGAACCTCCAGCAAAGACATTCCTTGCTGATAGATGATTCAGCAAGGGCCTTTGAGACTGTTGTTTTCTTTCCTAGGTTCAAAGATTCCTTCAGTTCCTAATATAGATATCCTAGAAATTATCTGACATCCGTGAAAATCTGATATGTCCTGGTCAAATGCTGTCAGTTATAATTCCAGTTATCATATTAAAGCATTTCAAGTCGCAGCAGTGACCAGATTACATTGTCAATTTCTATTTAATCAGGTTTTAACCATGTCCTCTATGGTTTCACACTGATGCCTTTGCAGAAATACTGCTACTTCAAGATATATGGAATATACTTTTTTAAGCTTACCGATAATTGTTTGTTTGTTTGTTTGTCTTCTGGTAAGCTGGTACCAGATGGAATTTAGTCTCCTCTCTAGGTTAAGAGAACAAAGTTTCTTAGAATGCAATTTTGGTAACAGACTATGATTTCTTTACCTTTCATTGATTTATAATTGTTTTCATCATCTGTTTTTTTACTTCGGTAAAGTAAATAAGCCTTATTTAAGGATTTTGGTACATGTAGGATGGACTAAGCTTTCCCCACTCTTGCAAGTTCCCTTAACCCTTCAGATTCTTCTCGTGGGACCAAAGATCTCACTTTCCTCCAGAGGGACAATCCAAGCTTTTTATTAGTTGATCTGCCCCTGACATCAGAGTCCATTTGAGCATGAGTTGGCCCTATAATTTAGGCATGAAACTATGACTACATAAAGAAAAGGTGACTTTATGATTCAGGGATGGCCATGATATGCCTTGCACTTCAGAGAAAATGGGTTAAAATGATTTTTTTTTCTTCAAAACTGCACAGCCAGTTCTTTCAGCATATGCAATTGAAAACATCTAGTCATTAGGTCAGTTTTCATTCCAATCCCAAAGAAAGGCAATGACAAAGAATATTCAAGCTGCTGCACAATTGCACTCATCTCACACACTAGTAAAGTAATGCTCAAAATTCTCCAAGTTCACATGAACTGTGAACTTCCAAATGTTCAAGAGGGATTTAAAACATGCAGAGAAACCAGAGATCAAACTGCCAACATCCACTGGATCATTGAAAAAGCAAGAGAGTTCCAGAAAAAAAGACATCTATTTCTGCTTTATTGACTATGCCAAAGCCTTTGACTGTGTGGATCACAATAAACTGGGAAAAATTCTGAAAGAGATGGGAATACCAGACCACCTGACCTGTCTCTTGAGAAACCTGTATGCAGGTCAGGAAGAAACAGTTCGAACTGGACATGGAACAACAGACTGGTTCTAAATAGGAAAAGGAATATGTCAAGGCTGTATATTGTCACCCTGCTTATTTAACTTATATGCAGAGTACATCATGAGAAACACTGGGCTGGAGGAAGCACACGCTGGAATCCAGATTGCTGGGAGAAATATCAAGAATCTCAGATATGCAGATGACACCACCCTTATGGCAGAAAGTGAAGAAGAACTAAAGAGTCTCCTGATGAAAGTGAAAGAGGAGAGTGAAAAAGTTAGCTTAAAGCTCAGCATTCAGAAAACTAAAATCATTGCATCCAGTCTCATCACTTCATGGCAAATAGATGGGAAAACATTGGAAACAGCAGCAGACTATTTTGGGGGGCTTGGAAATCACTGCAGGTGATGGCTGCCTCCATGAACTTAAAACATATTTATGACTTGGAAGAAAAGTGATGACCAAACTAGACAGCATATTAAAAAGCCGAGACGTTGCTTTGCCAACAAAGATCCATCCAGTCAAGGCTATGGTTTTTCCATATGTCATGGATGGATATGAAAGATGTACTATAAAGAAAGTGACAGCTGAAAATTGGATGCTTTTGAACTGTGGTGTTGGAGAAGATGCTTGTAGGTCGCTTAGACTACAAGGAGACGCAACCACTCCATCCTAAAGGAAATCAGGTCTGAATATACATTGGAAGGACTAATACTGAACCTGAAACTCCAATACTTTGGCCACTTGATGTGAAGAGCTGACTCACTTGGAAGTTGCTTTGATTTGCCTGTGAGTGTGGGAGCCCTCCCTGGGCAAAGGGCCTCAGGGGTCATTGCCACTGAATCACGACCTCCAAGCAAGCGCATTCCAGCTGTGTGACATTCAGGAAGCAGGAGACTGGGAAAACTATCTTCCTTAGAGGAAGGAAAGTCATCCACAGAGAGTGTGTTTTCAGGCCTCTCTTTGCAGCAAGTGTTTTGCTTCTCAGACATCAGAGCTGCAGGCTTGCTCTGAGGGCCTCAATTGCAGAGTCAGGGCTGTGTGTCTCACTGCACTTTCCAAGCATTGCAGACACATTCCTAGGTTGGAGCAGTGCTTCCCATGAGAAAGAAGCCTCGGGAGTGTGTCTGAGCGGGCTGAGTGCCATGCTAGGGTCACCTAGTCGAGGGCACCTTGCACATCCAATGGGCCCCAGGCGAGTAGCTATGGACCGGCCCTTCGGTTGAGATATCCCAAAGCAGGGAACAAAGCCAGCTCTGTCAGAAGGAGGAAAACAGCAATGGGATGGATTTTCAAGCAGTTGCTAAGTCACACCACGTTAGGGCTCCCCGGGAAAGAAATGCAATTTTGGCCTCTAGGCCCAGTATCCAGATGTGTGCACAGGATATTTTCCCCACAGGATCCAAGAATGTTCCAGACAGACCTAAGCTCACTAGCTCTCTCCTGCAGAGGAAATGAAATATTGTTGCTGAACCACGAAAAGATGCTGGGATTCTTGGCTTATGGAGGAGAAGAATTCAATCCAGGGCCCAAGACGAGGCTTGATTGCTCAGAGCTTTTGTGCAATAGAGTTTTATTAAAGTATAAAGGAGATAGAGAAAGCTTCTGACAGAGACATCACAAGGGGCAGAAAGCGTACCCCCTTGCTAGTGTTAGTAATGGAGTTATATACTCTCCAATAAGTTATGACACGAACAAAAGAATGTCTGGAGGTTGTAAAGACTCACTAGACCTACTCCCATAATTGACATTTTAAGATAACAGGATTAGCCAGAAGGTTTTTTCCAGAGACCGTCCTCAAGAAGGATGCATGATTGTTATATAATCCTAAGGAATGTAGAGGGAAAAACAGTTTGTCCTTTCTTCCTCCTTGAGAATTCTAGACCCCTCTCTCCTTGGGACCCTTGAACTTCTTAGAAACCTGCCTTGGCAATGACTCTCTCAGAAACATGATTGAACAGCCGTTTGGAGCTTCCTTTGACTTTCCCTGGGAGGGAGGGAGCCCTCCCTGAGCACAGGGCCTCAGGGCCATGGCCAATGAAAAATAATCTCCCAGCAAGTGCTTTCAGCCCTGTGTGACTCTCAGCCCACAGGAGCTGAGAAAACTCTCTTCCTTGGAGGAAGGAAAGGCAGCCCAAGAGTGTGTTTTCAGGCCTGTATCTGCAGCAAGTGTTCTGTTGGAACAGGCCTGCAGGTCTTCTGTCTAACAAGCCAAACACTTGCTGCAAGATACAGGCCTGAAAACACACTCTTGGGCTGCCTTTCCTTCCTCCAAGGAAGAGAGTTTTCTCAGCCTCCTGTGGGCTGAGAGTCACACAGGGCTGAAAAGCACTTGCTGGGAGATTATTTTTCATTGGCCATGGCCCCTGAGGCCCTGTGCTCAGGGAGGGCTCCCTCCCTCCCAGGGAAAGTCAAAGGAAGCTCCAAACGGCTGTTCAATCATGTTTCTGAGAGAGTCATTGCCAAGGCAGGTTTCTAAGAAGTTCAAGGGTCCCCAAGGAGAGAGGGTCTAGAATTCTCAAGGAGGAAGAAAGGACAAACTGTTTTTCCCCTCTACATTCCTTAGGATTATATAACAATCATGCATCCTTCTTGAGGACGGTCTCTGGAAAAAACCTTCTGGCTAATCCTGTTATCTTAAAATGTCAATTATGGGAGTAGGTCTAGTGAGTCTTTACAACCTCCAGACATTCTTTTGTTCGTTGTCATAACTTATTGGAGAGTATATAACTCCATTACTAACACTAGCAAGGGGGTACGCTTTCTGCCCCTTGTGATGTCTCTGTCAGAAGCTTTCTCTATCTCCTTTATACTTTAATAAAACTCTATTGCACAAAAGCTCTGAGCAATCAAGCCTCGTCTTGGGCCCTGGATTGAATTCTTCTCCTCCATAAGCCAAGAATCCCAGCATCTTTTCGTGGTTCAGCAACAATATTTCATTTCCTCTGCAGGAGAGAGCTAGTGAGCTTAGGTCTGTCTGGAACATTCTTGGATCCTGTGGGGAAAATATCCTGTGCACACATCTGGATACTGGGCCTAGAGGCCAAAATTTGCATTTCTTTCCCGGGGAGCCCTAACGTGGTGTGACTTAGCAACTGCTTGAAAATCCATCCCATTGCTGTTTTCCTCCTTCTGACAGAGCTGGCTTTGTTCCCTGCTTTGGGATATCTCAACCGAAGGGCCGGTCCATAGCTACTCGCCTGGGGCCCATTGGATGTGCAAGGTGCCCTCGACTAGGTGACCCTAGCATGGCACTCAGCCCGCTCAGACACACTCCCGAGGCTTCTTTCTCATGGGAAGCACTGCTCCAACCTAGGAATGTGTCTGCAATGCTTGGAAAGTGCAGTGAGACACACAGCCCTGACTCTGCAATTGAGGCCCTCAGAGCAAGCCTGCAGCTCTGATGTCTGAGAAGCAAAACACTTGCTGCAAAGAGAGGCCTGAAAACACACTCTCTGTGGATGACTTTCCTTCCTCTAAGGAAGATAGTTTTCCCAGTCTCCTGCTTCCTGAATGTCACACAGCTGGAATGCGCTTGCTTGGAGGTCGTGATTCAGTGGCAATGACCCCTGAGGCCCTTTGCCCAGGGAGGGCTCCCACACTCACAGGCAAATCAAAGCAACTTCCAAGTGAGTCAGCTCTTCACATCAAGTGGCCAAAGTATTGGAGTTTCAGGTTCAGTATTAGTCCTTCCAATGTATATTCAGACCTGATTTCCTTTAGGATGGAGTGGTTGCGTCTCCTTGTAGTCTAAGCGACCTACAAGCATCTTCTCCAACACCACAGTTCAAAAGCATCCAATTTTCAGCTGTCACTTTCTTTATAGTACATCTTTCATATCCATCCATGACATATGGAAAAACCATAGCCTTGACTGGATGGATCTTTGTTGGCAAAGCAACGTCTCGGCTTTTTAATATGCTGTCTAGTTTGGTCATCACTTTTCTTCCAAGTCATAAATATGTTTTAAGTTCATGGAGGCAGCCATCACCTGCAGTGATTTCCAAGCCCCCCAAAATAGTCTGCTGCTGTTTCCAATGTTTTCCCATCTATTTGCCATGAAGTGATGAGACTGGATGCAATGATTTTAGTTTTCTGAATGCTGAGCTTTAAGCTAACTTTTTCACTCTCCTCTTTCACTTTCATCAGGAGACTCTTTAGTTCTTCTTCACTTTCTGCCATAAGGGTGGTGTCATCTGCATATCTGAGATTCTTGATATTTCTCCCAGCAATCTGGATTCCAGCGTGTGCTTCCTCCAGCCCAGTGTTTCTCATGATGTACTCTGCATATAAGTTAAATAAGCAGGGTGACAATATACAGCCTTGACATATTCCTTTTCCTATTTAGAACCAGTCTGTTGTTCCATGTCCAGTTCGAACTGTTTCTTCCTGACCTGCATACAGGTTTCTCAAGAGACAGGTCAGGTGGTCTGGTATTCCCATCTCTTTCAGAATTTTTCCCAGTTTATTGTGATCCACACAGTCAAAGGCTTTGGCATAGTCAATAAAGCAGAAATAGATGTCTTTTTTTTCTGGAACTCTCTTGCTTTTTCAATGATCCAGTGGATGTTGGCAGTTTGATCTCTGGTTTCTCTGCATTTTTTAAATCCCTCTTGAACATTTGGAAGTTCACAGTTCATGTGAACTTGGAGAATTTTGAGCATTACTTTACTAGTGTGTGAGATGAGTGCAATTGTGCAGCAGCTTGAATATTCTTTGTCATTGCCTTTCTTTGGGATTGGAATGAAAACTGACCTAATGACTAGATGTTTTCAATTGCATATGCTGAAAGAACTGGCTGTGCAGTTTTGAAGAAAAAAAAATCATTTTAACCCATTTTCTCTGAAGTGCAAGGCATATCATGGCCATCCCTGAATCATAAAGTCACCTTTTCTTTATGTAGTCATAGTTTCATGCCTAAATTATAGGCCAACTCATGCTCAAATGGACTCTGATGTCCAGGGGCAGATCAACTAATAAAAAGCTTGGATTGTCCCTCTGGAGGAAAGTGAGATCTTGGTCCCACGAGAAGAATCTGAAGGGTTAAGGGAACTTGCAAGAGTGGGGAAAGCTTAGTCCATCCTACATGTACCAAAATCTTAAATAAGGCTTATTTACTTTACCGAAGTAAAAAAACAGATGATGAAAACAATTATAAATCAATGAAAGGTAAAGAAATTCATAGTCTGTTATCAAAAATTGCATTCTAAGAAAACTTTGTCTCTTAACCTAGAGAGGAGACTAAATTCCATCTGGTACCAGCTTACCAGAAGACAAACAAACAAACAAACAATTATCGTAAGCTTAAAAAAAGTATATTCCATATATCTTGAAGTAGCAGTATTTCTGCAAAGGCATCAGTGTGAAACCATAGAGGACATGGTTAAAACCTGATTAATAGAAATTGACAATGTAATCTGGTCACTGCTGCGACTTGAAATGCTTTAATATGATAACTGGAATTATAACTGACAGCATTTGACCAGGACATATCAGATTTTCACGGATGTCAGATAATTTCTAGGATATCTATATTAGGAACTGAAGGAATCTTTGAACCTAGGAAAGAAAACAACAGTCTCAAAGGCCCTTGCTGAATCATCTATCAGCAAGGAATGTCTTTGCTGGAGGTTCTCCCCTCCAGGCGATATGAGGCCCATTTCCGCTGAGGCGTCTCCAGGCTAATCACACCGAAGCTCTGGAACTTCAAAGGGTCCTTCACACCCTTGCTGTAACTCAAGAAGTTCCCCGACATACCCTTCTCCACTCGACAGGAAGCACGAGAGTTCTGCCCACATCCAGAGATCCCCGTTTCCCTCCTAGCTCGAGAGGAGGGATCCTTTCCCTGCGTGGTCGGGAAAGAATTCCGGCGTTCCTGTCGCATCTCAAGAGGGCGCTCTTCACAGGAAAGGCGAGAGGAACTCCAGGGTCGTGCCACCATTCCCAGAGTCCCCAGATGTCTCAGTCCATTCCAGGGAAACCTGTTTTCCCCTGCACTGCCTCGACGTTCAAGCCGAGGATCGACTCAAACCACGGTGGCTCGTGGGAAGCTCTGTGGGAAAGCCTCGTCCTCCGAAAGCCACAGATCCTTGATCCACGTCTATGGAAGCGTGAACTGCTGTTACAGCTCGGGAGGAAAGCACACGTGCATGCCCCCCTCGAGACGCGGACTGACTCCACTGGGGAGACTCAGAAGTACCCCAAGATCCATGTCGGCACTGGAAGAGGAATCCTCAGGTTCCGGCACCGACTCCACACAAGGTCTTAGGCCCCGGCATCGACGGGAGAGGAATCCCGAGAGCCCCCGAGCAACTCGCATGGGACTGGCCTTTCCTGAGGCCACCAGAGCGGGTCCCGGATGTCCCCGTCGTAAGTCGAGAGCACCTGCCGCAACTCCAGAAAATCCAGGAGGTTCTCCCCTCCAGGCGAGATGAGGCCCATTTCCGCTCAGGCGTCTGGAGGCTAATGAAACCTAACCTCTGGAACTTCCAAAGGGTCCTTCACACCCTTGCTGCAACTCATGAAGTTCCCCCGACATACCGGTCTCCACTCGAGAGGAAGCACGAGAGTCCCGCCCACATCCAGAGGAGCCCTGTTTCCCCCTTCTAGCTCGAGAGGAGGGATCCTTTCCCTGCGTGGTGGGGAAAGATCTCCCGGGGTTCCCGTCGCATCTCAAGAGGAGGCGCTATCCCACAGGAAAGGCGAGAGGAACTCCAGGGTCGTGCCACCATTCCAGAGTCCCCCAGATGTCTCAGTCCATTCCAGGGAAACCTGTTTTCCTGCACTGCCTCGACTTTCAAGCCGAGGATCGACTCACACCACGGTGGCACGTGGGACAGCCCTGTGGGAAAGCCTCGAAGGAAAGCCACTGATCCCTTGATCCACTTGACGAGAAGCGTGACACTGCTCCTACAGCTCGGTAGGAAAGCACACGTGCATGCCCACACTCGAGACGAGGACTGACTCCCTGGGGAGACCAGAAGTACCCGAAGATCCATGTCAGCACTGGACAGAAATCCTCAGGTTCTGGCACAGACTCCACACAAGGGCTTAGGCCCCGGCATCAACGTGAGAGGAATTCCGAGAGGCCCCGAAGCAACTCGCATGGGGACTGGCCTTTCCAGGCCACCAGAGCGGGTACCTGAGGTACCCATCAAAAGTCGAAAGAACCTGCCGCAACTCGAAAAATCTACGAGTTCTCCCCTCCAGGCTAGATGAGTCCCATTTCGCTGAGGCGTCTCGAGGCTAATCACACCTAACCCCTGGAACTTCCAAAGGGTCCTTCACACCCTTGCTGCAATTCAAGAAGTTCCCCGACATACCCGTCTCCACTCGACAGGAAGCACGAGAGTCCGCCCACATCCAGAGGAGCCCCGTTTCCGCCTCCTAGCTCGAGAGGAGGGATCCTTTCCCTGCGTGGTCGGGAAAGAATTCCCGTTTCCCGTCGCATCTCAAGAGGAGGCGCTCTCCACAGGAAAGGCGAGAGGAACTCCAGGTCGTGCCACATTCCCAGAGTCCCCAGATGTCTCAGTCCATTCCAGGGAAACCTGTTTTCCCTGCACTGCCTCGACTTTCAAGCCGGAAATCGACTCACACCACGCTGGCACGTGGGACACCCCGTGGGAAAGCCTCGTGGGAAAGCCTTGTGGGAAAGCCTCGAGGGAAAGCCCCTGATCCCTTGATCCACGCGAAGGAGCGTGACACTGCTGCTACAGCTCGGGAGGAAAGCGCACGTGCATGCCCCACTCGAGACAAAGACTGACTCCGCTGAGGAGACTCCAGAAGTACCCCAAGATCCATGTCAGCACTGGAGAGGAAACCTCAGGTTCTGGCACCGACTCCACACAAGGTCTTAGGCCCTGGCATCGAGGGAGAGGAATCCGAGAGGCCCCGAGCAACTCGCATGGGGCCTGGCCTTTCCTGAGGCCACCAGAGCGGGTCCCTGAGGTCCCCGTCGTAAGTCGAGAGCACCTGCGCAACTCGAGAAAATCCAGGAGGTTCTCCCCTCCAGGCGAGATGAGGCCCATTTCCGCTGAGGCGTCTCGAGGCTAATCACACCTAACCTGGAACTTCCAAAGGGTCCTTAACACCCTTGCTGCAACTCAAGAAGTTCCCCAACATACCCTTCTCCACTCGAGAGGAAGCACGAAGAGTCCCGCCCACATCCAGAGGAGCCCCGTTTCCGCCTCCTAGCTCGAAGGAGGGATCCTTTCCCTGCGTGTTCGGGAAAGAATCCCGGCGTTCCCGTCGCATCTCAAGAGGAGGCGCTCTCCACAGGAAAGGCGAGAGGAACTCCAGGGTCGTGCCACATTCCCAGAGTCCCCAGATGTCTCAGTCCATTCCAGGGAAACCTGTTTTCCCTGCACTGCCTCGACTTTCAAGCCGAGGATCGACTCACACCACGGTGGCACGTGGACCTGTGGGAAAGCCTCGTGGGAAAGCTCGAAAGCCTCGAGGGAAAGCCACTGATCCCTTGATCACGCGAAGGAAGCGTGACACTGCTGCTACAGCTCGGGAGGAAAGCGCACGTGCATGCCCCCACTCGAGACAAGACTGACTCCCTGGGGAGACTCCAGAAATACCCCAAGATCCATGTCAGCACTGGAGAGGAATCCTCAGTTTCGGCACCGACTCCACACAAGGTCTTAGGCCCCGGCATCGACGGGAGAGGAATCCCGAGAGGCCCCGAGCAACTCGCATGGGGACTGGCCTTTCCTGAGGCCACCAGAGCGGGTCCCTGAGGTCCCCGTCGTAAGTCGAGAGCACCTGCCGCAACTCGAGAAAATCCAGGAGGTTCTCCCCTCCAGGCGAGATGAGGCCCATTTCCGCTGAGGCGTCTCGAGGCTAATCACACTAACCTCTGGAACTTCCAAAGGGTCCTTCACACCCTTGCTGCAACTCAAAGAAGTTCCCCGACATACCCGTCTCCACTCGAGAGGAAGCACGAGAGTCCGCCCACATCCAGAGGAGCCCGTTTCGCCTCCAAGTTCGAGAGGAGGATCCTTTCCCTGCGTGGTCCTGAAAGAATTCCCGGCTTCCCGTCGCATCTCAAGAGGAGGCGCTCTCCACAGGAAAGGCGAGAGGAACTCCAGGGTCGTGCCACCATTGCCAGGCCCCATACCTCAGTCCATTCCAGGGAAACCTGTTTTCCCTGCACTGCCTCGACTTTCAAGCCGAGGATCGACTCACACCACGCGGATGTGGGACAGCCCTGTGGAAAGCCTCGTGGGAAAGCCTCGTGAGAAAGCCTCGAGGGAAAGCCACAGATCCCTTGATCCACGCGAAGGAAGCGTGACACTGCTGCTACAGCTCGAGAGGAAAGCGCACGTGCATGCCCCCACTCGAGACGAGGACTGACTCCCCTGGGGAGACTCCAAGAGTACCCCAAGATCCATATCAGCACTGGACAGGAATCCTCAGGTTTCGGCACCGACTCCACACAAGGTCTTAGGCTCCGGCATCGACGGGAGAGGAATCCCGAGAGGCCCCCGAGCAACTCCATGGGGACAGGCCTTTCCTGAGGCCACCAGAGCGGGTCCCTGAGGTCCCCGTCGCAGTCGAGAGCTCCTGCCGAAACTCGAGAAAATCCTGGAGGTTCTCCCCTCCAGGCGATATGAGGCCCATTTCCGCTGAGGCGTCTCGAGGCTAATCACACCTAACCTCTGGAACTTCAAAAGGTTTTTCACACCCTTGTGCAACTCAAGAAGTTCCTCCGCCTCACTGAGAGGAAGCACGAGAGTCCGCCCACATCCAGAGGAGCCCCGTTTCCGCCTCCTAGCTCGAGAGGTGGATCCTTTCCCTGCGTGATCGGGAAAGAATTCCCGGCGTTCCCGTCGCATCTCAAGAGGAGGCGCTCTCCACAGGAAAGGCGAGAGGAAATCCAGGGTCGTGCCACCTTTGCCAGGTCCCCCATATGTCTCAGTCCATTCCAGGGAAACCTGTTTTCCCTGCACTGCCTCGACTTTCAAGCGAGTATCGACTCACACCACGGTGGCACGTGGGACAGCCCTGTGGGAAAGCCTCGTGGGAAAGCATCGTGGGAAAGCCTCGTGGAAAGCCTCGAGGGAAAGCCACAGATCCCTTGATCCACGCGAAGGGAAGCGTGACACTGCAGCTACAGCTCGGAGGAAAGCGCACGTGCATGCCCCCACTCGAGACGAGGACTGACTCCCCTGGGGAGACCCCAGATGTACCCCAAGATCCATGTCATCCCTGGAGAGGAATCCTCAGGTTGCGGCACCGACTCCACACAAGGTCTTAGGCCCTTGCATCGCCCGGAGGGAAATCTGAGAGGCCCCGAGCAACTCGCAAGGGGACTGGCCTTTCCTGAGGCCACCAGAGCGGGCCCCTGAGGTCCCCGTCGTAAGTCGAGAGCACCTGCCGCACCTCGAGAAAATCCAGGAGGTTCTCCCCTCCAGGAGAGATGAGGCCATTTCCGCTGAGGCGTTTCGAGGCTAACCACACCTAACCTCTGGAACTTCAATAGGGTCCTTCACAACCTTGCTGCAACTCAAGAAGTTCCCCGAAATTCCCGTCTCCACTCGAGAGGAAGCACGAGAGTCCCACCCACATCCAGAGGAGCCCCGTTTCTGCCTCCTACCTCGAGAGGAGGGATCCTTTCCCTGCGTGGTCCGGAAAGAATTCCCGGCGTTCCCGTCGCATCTCAAGAGGAGGCGCTCTCCACAGGAAAGGCGAGAGGAACTCCAGGGTCGTGTCACCATTCCCAGAGCCCAAAGATGTCTCAGTCCATTCCAGGAAATCATGTTTTCCCTGCACTGCCTCGACTTCCTAGCGAGATCGACTCACACCACGGTGGCACGTGGACAGCCCTGTGGGTAAGCCACGTGGGAAAGCCTCGAGGGAAAGCCACAGATCCCTTGATCCACGCGAAGGAAAGCGTGACACTGCTGCTACAGCTCGGAGGAAAGCGCAGGTGCATGCCCCACTCTAGACGAGGACTGACTCCCCTGGGGAGACTCCAGAAGAACCCCAAGATCTATGTCAGCACTGGAGAGGAATCCTAAGTTCCCGGCCTCGAATCCACACAAGGTCTTAGGCCCCGGCATCGACGGGAGAGGAATCCCGAGAGGCCCCCGAGCAACTCGCATGGGGACTGGCCTTTCCTGAGGCCACCAGAGCGAGTCTCTGAGCTCCCCGTCGTAAGTCGAGAGCACCTGCTGCAACTCGAGAAAATCCAGGAGGTTCTCCCCTCCAGGCGAGATGAGGCCAATTTCCGCTGAGGCGTCTCACGGCTTATTACACCTAACCTCTCGAACTTCAAAAGGGTCCTTCACTCCCTTGCTGCAACTCAAGAAGTTCCCCAACATTCCCGTCTACACTCGAGTGGAAGCACGAGAGTCCCGCCCACATCCAGAGGAGCCCCGTTTCCGCCTCCTAGCTCGAGAGGTGGGATCCTTTCCCTGCGTGGTCGGGAAAGAATTCCCGGCGTTCCCGTCGCATCTCAAGAGGAGGCGCTCTCCACAAGAAAAGGCGAGAGGAACTCCAGGTCGTGCCACCATTGCCAGGGTGCCCCAGATGTCTCACTCCATTCCAGGGAAAACCTGTTTTTCCCTGCACTGCCTCGACTTTCAAGCCGAGGATCGACTCGCACCACGGTGGCACGTGGACAACCCTGTGGGAAAGCCTCGTGGAAAGCC
>NW_017201389.1:0-6706 GCF_001704415.2 Capra hircus | reverse complement strand
CATTTCCGCTGAGGCGTCTTGAGGCTAATCATATCTAACCTCTGGAACTTCCAAAGGGTCCTTCATACCCTTGCTGCAACTCAAGAAGTTCCCTGACATACCCGTCTGCACTCGAGAGGAAGCACGAGAGTCCCGCCCACATCCAGAGGAGCCCCGTTTCCGCCTCCTAGCTCGAGAGGAGGGATCCTTTCGCTGCGTGGTCGGGAAGAATTCCCGGCGTTCCCGTCGCATCTCAAGAGGAGGCGCTCTCCACAGGAAAGGCGAGAGGAACTCCTCCAGGGTCGTGCCACATTCGCAGAGTCCCCCAGATGTCTCAGTCCATTCCAGGGAAACCTGTTTTCCCTGCACTGCCTCGACTTTGAAGCCGAGGATCGACTCACACCACGGTGGCACGTGGGACAGTCCTGTGGGAAAGCCTCAAGGGAAAGCCCCTGATGCCTTGATCCACGCGAAGGGAAGCGTGACACTGCTGCTACAGCTCGGAGGAAAGAGCACCTGCATGCCCACTCGAGACGAGGACTGACTCCCCTGGGGAGGCTCCAGAAGTACCCCAAGTTCCATGTCAGCACTGGAGAGGAATCCACAGGTTTCGCACCGACTCACTCAAGGTCTTAGGCCCCGGCATCGAGGGGAGAGGAATCCCGAGAGGCCCCCGAGCAACTCGCATGGGACTGGCCTCTCCTGAGGCAACCAGAGCGGGTCTCTGAGGTCCCCATCGTAAGTCGAAAGCACCTGCCGCAACTAGAGAGAAAATCCAGGAGGTTCTCCCCTCCAGGCGAGATGAGGCCCATTTCCGCTGAGGCGTCTCAAGGCTAATCACATCTAACGTCTGGATCTTCCAAAGGGTCCTTCACACCCTTGCTGCAACTCAAGAAGTTCCCCGACATACCCGTTTACACTCGAGAGGAAGCACGAGAGTCCCGCCCACATCCAGAGGAGCCCCGTTTCCGCCTCCTAGCTCGAGAGGAGGGATCCTTTCCCTGCGTGGTCGGGAAAGAATTCCCAGCGTTCCCGTCGCTTCTCAAGAGGAGGCGCTCTCCACAGGAAAGGCGAGAGGAACTCCAGGGTCGTGCCACCATTCCCAGAGTGCCCCAGATGTCTCAGTCCATTCCAGGGAAACTGTTTTCCCTGCACTGCCTCTACTTTCAAGCCGAGGATCGACTCACACCACGGTGGCACGTGGGACAGCCCTGTGGGAAAGCCTCGAGGGAAAGCCACAGATCCCTTTATCCACGGGAAGGGAAGCGCGACACTGCTGCTACAGCTCGGAGGAAAGCGCACGTGCATGCCCCCTCTCGAGACGAGGACTGACTCCCTTGGGCAGACTCCAGAAGTACCCCAAGATCCATGTCAGCACTGGAGAGGAATGCTCAGGTTACGGCACCGATTCCACACAAGATCTAGGGCCCCGGCATCGATGGGAGAGGAATCCCGAGAGGCCCCCGAGCAACTCGCATGGGACTGGACTTTCCTGAGGCCACCAGAGCGGGTCCCTGAGGTCCCCGTCGTAAGTCGAGAGCACCTGCCGCAACTCGAGAAAATCCAGGAGGTTCTCCCCTCCAGGCGAAATGAGGCCCATTTCCGCTGAGGCGTCTCGAGGCTAATCACATCTAACATCTGGAACTTCCAAAGGGTCCTTCACACCCTTGCTGCAACTCAAGAAGTTCTCTGACATACCCGTCTCCACTCGAGAGGAAGCACGAGAGTCCCGCCCACATCCAGAGGAGCCCCGTTTCCGCCTCCTAGCTCGAGAGGAGGGATCCTTTTCCTGCGTGGTGGGGAAAGAATTCCCCGCGTTCCCGTCGCATCTCAAGTGGAGGCGCTTGCCAGGGTCCAGCCCCGGTGGATCCAGGGAATTCGAAGGGTGGACGGCGTTGGCGTGGAAAGACTTGTTTGTTTATTAATGTAAGATTAGGTTAAGAAACTATAGTGTAATAAGAAGATTAAGTGGAGGAAGAGGGCTGAATAGCTTGGTTTTCACGGAAGGCCATTAAAATTCCAGACAAGGAATTTGCACATCTACGTTTGGGCCACTGGCGCCCGCTTGAATATCTAAGGGTGCCTCGCCTTAAGCTCCTTTCGTGCGGGTCTTAGCAGCCGGGCAAGTAAGTAGACCTGGCGAGCCTCCGCGTCCCAGATGGAGATTCAGCCTGAAGTTAAAGTAAAGAGCAGAGAGAGGGAAGGGAGAGAAGAAGAGAGAGAGAGAGACATGGGGGGATTCAGAGTCCCAAGAAACTAGGCCGAGAGACTAGTTCGAGAAACTGGTCCAATCCTTTATTGTTCAGAAGGCCTTTTTATACTTTTGATAAAACATGGAGATCAATGGGTAACACAGAATTATGTAGCGTTCGCAGCGCAGACTCTTTCTATACATCATTTTGTATACAAAAGGTCTCTGGTGATTTACATTATCTTCTGGCCAAGAGGCTTGTTAACACTTTTTAGCTCTCTTCCTTAATGAATGTTAATTTTGTTTCCCCTGAAGTGTTTTTTTTAATCTGCATCTCCTTAAAGCATTAAAGTTACATCTCTATAGAACAAAGGTGCAGTGCGATAGAACAAAGGTGCAGTGGGATATAACAAAGAAGGTACTTAACTCGAGGATCTAATGTTGCTAATACTAGGTCTACTACTTGTTTTTCTATATACCAACTATATCTAAAAATAAAGGATATGAAAATTTGGCAGCAAACATTGACTCAACAAATGAAACTTATAATCAGTCCTATTCTAAAGATTTTGACTCCTCGGAAGCCCCTACATTCCTAGGATGTTTTAAGCTTCCTGTGCCTCCTGCGGTCAGGAGGCCTCAAACAAACACACTTTGCAGAGTCCTGCAGGCAGGCTAGAAAGCCATCGGAGGGGTTTTTTGGATTGAAACACTCTTTCAAATGCAGAAGACTAAAGCCCTGAATTGACTTTTTCCAGAAAATGTCAGAAGAGTGGAAAAGCAGAGCACAAAAGCCGGCAGATTTTTGTTGGGGTACATGCTTAGGAATTTCCAGAGGGGCCCCTGAAGTCTGAGCACGCCTTGCGTATGTCAGCTTCCTTCCTCATGACCTTGTCACGGGCGGGATTCCTCACAAAGGCTTCCGGCAGGCGCTCTCCACAGGAAAGGCGAGAGGAACTCCAGGGTCGTGCCACCATTCCCAGAGTCCCCCAGATGTCTCAGTCCATTCCAGGGAAACCTGTTTTCCCTGCACTGCCTCGACTTTCAACCAAGGATCGACTCACACCACGGTGGCACGTGGGACAGCCCTGTGGGAAAGCCTCGTGGGAAAGCCTCCTGGGAAAGCCTCGAGGGAAAGCTACAGATCCGTTGATCCACGCAAAGGGAAGCGCGACACTGCTGCTACAGCTCGGGAGGAAAGCGCACGTGCATGCCCCGACTCGAGACGCGGACTGACTTCCCTGGGGAGACTCCAGAAAGTACCCCAAGATCCATGTCAGGGCTGGAGAGGAATCCTCAGGTTCCGGCATCGACTACACACAAGGTCTTAGGCCCCGGCATCGACGGGAGAGGAATGCCGAGAGGCCCCGAGCAATTCGCATGGGACTGGCATTTCCTGAGGCCACCAGGCGGTCCCTGAGGTCCCCGTCTTAAGTCCACAGTACCTGCCGCAACTCGAGAAAATCCAGGAGGTTCTCCCTTTCAGGGGAGATGAGGCCCATTTCCCCCTGAGGCGTCTCGATGCTAATCACACCTAACCTCTGGAACTTCCAAAGGGTCCTTAACACCCTTGCTGCAACACAAGAAGTTCCTCGACATACCCGTTTCCAATCGAGAGGAAGCACGAGAGTCCCACCACATCCAGAGGAGCCCCGTTTCCGCTTCATAGTTCCAGAGGAGGGATTCTTTTCCTGTTGTGTTCGAGAAAGAATTCCCCGGCGATCCCGTCGCATCTCAAGTGGAGGCGCTCACCACAGGAAAGGCGAGAGGACTCCTGGGTCGTGCCACTATTCCCAGAGTCCCCCAGATGCTCAGTCCATAACAGGGAAACCAGTTTTCCCAGCACTGCTCGACTTTCAAGCCGAGGATCGACTCACACGGTGGTACGTGGACAGCCAGTGGGAAACGTCGTGGGAAAGCCTCGTGGGAAAGGCTCCAAGGAAAGCCACAGATTCCTGGATCCACGCGAAGGGAAGAGTGACACTGCTGCTACAGCTCTGGAGGAAATTGCACATGCATGCCCCCAATAGATATGAGGACTGACTCACCTGGGAGACTCCAGAAGTACCCAAGATCCATGTAGCACTGGAGAGGAATCCTCAGGTTCCGGAACTGACTCCACACAAGGTCTTAGGCCCCAGCATCGATGGGAGAGGAATCCCGAGAGGCCCCCGAGCAAGTCGCATGGGGCTGGCCTTTCCTGAGGCCACCAGAGCGGGTCCCTGAGGTCCCCGTCGTAAGTCGAGAGCACCTGCCGCAACTCGAGAAAATCCAGGAGGTTCTCCCCTCCAGGCGAGATGAGGCCCATTTTCCGCTGAGGCGTCTCGAGCTAGTCACACCTAACCTCTGGAACTTCCAAAGGGTCATTCACACCCTTGCTGCAACTCAAGAAGTTCCCGACATACCCGTCTCCACTCGAGACGAAGCACGAGAGTCCCGCCCACATCCAGAGGAGCCCCGTTTCCGCCTCCTAGCTAGAGGAGGGATCCTTTCCCTGCGTGGTCGGGAAAGAATTCCCGGCCCTCCCGTCGCATTCCAAAGAGGAGGCGCTCTCCACAGGAAAGGCGAGAGGAACTCCAGGGTCATGCCACCATTCCCAGAGTCCCCCAGATGTCTCAGTCCATGTTTTCCCTCCACTCCTCGACTTTCAAGCCGAGGATCGACTCACACACACGGTGGCATGTGGGACAGCCCTGTGGGAAAGCCTCGTTGGAAAGCCTCGAGGGAAAGCCACAGATCCTTGATCCCCGCGAAGGGAAGCGTGACACTGCTGCTACAGCTCGAGGGGAAAGCGCATGTGCATGCCCCCACTCGAGTCGAGGACTGACTCCCTGGGGAGACTACAGAAGAACCCAAAGATCCATGTCAGCACTGGAGAGGAATCCTCAGGTTCCGGCACCGACACCACACACAAGATCTTATGCCCCGGCATAGACGGGAGAGGAATCCCGAGAGGCCCCCGAGCAACTCGCATGGGGACTGGCCTTTCCTGAGGCCACCAGAGCGGGTCCCTGAGGTCCCGTAGTAAGTTGAGAGCACCTGCTGCAACTCGAGAAAATCCAGGAGGTTCTCCCCTCCAGGCGAGATGAGGCCCATTTCCGCTGAGGCGTCTTGAGGCTAATCACACCTAACCTCTGGAACTTTCAAAAGGGTTCTTCACACCCTTGCTGCAACTCAAGAAGTTCCCCGACATACCCGTCTCCACTCGAGAGAAAGCAGGAGAGTTCTGCCACATCCAGAGGAGCCCCGTTTCCGCCCTCCTAGCTCGAGAGGAGGGATCCTTTCCCTGCGTGTTCGGGAAAGAATTCCCGGCGTTCCCGTCGCATCACAAGAGGAGACGCTCTCGCACAGGGAAGGCGAGAGGAACTCCCAGGGTCGTGACACCATTCCCAGAGTCCCCCAGATGTCTCAGTCCATTCCAGGGAAACCTGTTTTCCCTGCACTGCCTCGACTTTAAAGCCGAGGATCGACTCACACCACGGTGGCATCGTGGCAGCCCTGTGAGAAAGCCTTGTGGGAAAGCCTCGTGGGAAAGCCTCAAGGAAAGCCACAGATCTCTTGATCCACGCGAAGGGAAACGTGACACTTGTGCTACAGCTCGGGAGGAAAGCGCACGTGCGTGCCCCCGCTCGAGACGAGGACTGACTCCCCTGGGAGACTCCAGAAGTACCCCAGGATCCATGTCTGCACTGGAGAGGAATGCTCAGGTTCCGGCACGGACTCCATACAAGATCTTAGGCCCTGGCATCGACGAGAGAGGAATCCCGAGAGGCCCCAATCAACTCGCATGTGGACTGGCCTTTCCTGAGGCCACCAGAGCGGGTCCCTGAGGTCCCCGTCGTAAGTCGAGAGCGCCTGCCATAACTCGAGAAAATTCAGGAAGTACTCCCCTCCAGGCGAGATGAGGCCCATTTCCCAGAGGTCTCTCGAGGCTAATCACACCTAACCTATGGAACTTCCAAAGGGTCCTTCACACCCTTGCTGGCAACTCAAGAAGTTCCCTGACATACCCGTCTCCACTCGAGAGGAAGCACGAGATTCCCGCCCACATCTAGAGGAGCCCCGTTTCCGCCCTCCTAGCGTCGAGAGGAGGGATCCTTTCCCTGTGTTCTCGGGAAAGAATTCCCGGCGTTCCCGTCGCATTTCAAGAGGAGGCCCTCTCCACAGGAAAGGCGAGCGGAACTCCAGGGTGTGCCACCAATCTGATAGTCCCCGAGAGGTCTCAGTCCATTCCAGGGAAACCTGTATTCCCTGCACTGCCTCGAGTTTCAAAGCCGAGGATCGACTCACACCACGTTGGCACGTGGGAACAGCCCTGTGGGAAAGCCTCGTGGGAAAGCCTTGTGGAAAAGACTCGAGGAAAAGCCACTGATTCTTGATCCACTCGACGGGAAACATGACACTGCTGCCCCATCTCGGGAGGAAAGCGCACTTGCATGCCCCCAAAGCGAGACGAGGACTGACTCCCCTAGGGAGACTCCGAAAGTACCCAAAATCCAATGTCAGCACTGGAGAGGAATGCTCAGGTTCTGGCAC
>NW_017201388.1:0-6706 GCF_001704415.2 Capra hircus | reverse complement strand
TCGAGAGCACCTGCGCAACTCGAGAAAATCCAGGAGGTTCTCCCCTCCAGGCGAGATGAGGCCCATTTCCTCTGAGGCGTCTCGAGGCTAATCACACCTAACCTCTGGAACTCCAACGGGTCCTTCACACCCTTGCTGCAACTCAAGAAGTTCCCCGACATACCCGTCTCCACTCGAGAGGAAGCACGGAGTCCCGCCACATCCAGAGGAGCCCCGTTTCCGCCTCCTAGCTCTAGAGGAGCGATCCTTTCCCTGCGTAGTCGGGAAATAATTCCCGGCGTTCCGTCGCATCTCAAGAGGAGGTGCTCTCCACAGGAAAGGCGAGAGAACTCCAGGGTCGTGCCACCATTCCAGAGTCCCCCAGATGTCTCAGTCCATGCCAGGGAAACCTGTTTTCCCTGCACTGCCTCGACTTTCAAGCGAGGATCGACTCACACCACCGTGGCAGTAGGACAGCCCTGTGGGAAAGCCTCGTGGGAAAGCCTCGTGGGAAAAGCCTCGAGGGAAAGATCCCTTGATCCACATGAAGGGAAGCGTGACACTGCTGCTACAGCTCGTGAGGAAAAGCACGTGCATACCCCCACTCGAGACGAGGACTGACTCCACTGGGGAGACTCCAGAAGTACCCCAGATCACGTCAGCACTGGAGAGGAATCCTCAGGTTCCCACACCGACTCCACACAAGATCTTAGGCCCCGGCATCAACGGGAGAGTAATCCCGAGAGGCCCCCGAGCAACTCGCATGGGACTGGCCTTTCCTGAGGCCACCAGAGCGGGTCCCTGAGGTCCCCGTCGTAAGTCGAGAGCACCTGCCGCAACTCGAGAAAATCCAGGAGGTTCTCCCCACCAGGCGAGATGAGGCCCATTTCCGCTGAGGCGTCTCGAGGCTAATCACACCTAACCTCTGGAACTTCCAAGGGTCCTTCACACCCTTGCTGCAACTCAAGAAGTTCCCCGACATACCCGTCTCCACTCGAGAGGAACGAGAGTCCGCCCACATCCAGAGGAGCCCCGTTTCCGCCTCCTAGCTCGAGAGGAGGGATCCTTTCCCTGCGTGGTGGGAAAGAATTCCCGGCGTTCCCGTCGCATCACAAGAGGAGGCGCTCTCACAGGAAAGGCGAGAGGAACTCCAGGGTCGTGCCACCATTCCCAGAGTCCCCCAGATGTCTCAGTCCATTCCAGGGAAACCTGTTTTCCCTGCACTGCCTCGACTTTCAAGCCGAGGATCGACTCACACCACGGTGGCACGTGGGACAGCCCTGTGGAAAGCCTCGTGGGAAAGCCTCCCTCGAGGGAAAGCCACAGATCCCTTGATCACGCGAAGGGAAGCGTGACACTGTTGCTACAGCGGAGGAAAGCCCACGTGCATGCCCCCACTCGAGACGAGGACTGACTCCCTGGGGAGACTCCAGAAGTCCCAAGATCCATGTCAGCACTGGAGAGGAATCCTCAGGTTCCGGCACTGACTCCACACAAGGTCTTACGCCCAGCATCGACGGGAGAGGAATCCCGAGAGGCCCCGAACAACTCGCATGGGACTGGCCTTTCCTGAGGCCACCAGAGCGGGTCCCTGAGGTCCCCGTCGTAAGTCGAGAGCACCTGCCACAACTCGAGAAAATCCAGGAGGTTCTCCCCTCCAGGCGAGATGAGGTCCATTTCCGCTGAGGCGTCTCAAGGCTAATCACATCTACCTCTGGAACTTCCAAAGGGTCCTTCACACCCTTGCTGCAACTCAAGAAGATCCCCGACATACCGTCTCCACTCGAGAGGAAGCACGAGAGTCCCGCCCACATCCAGAGGAGCCCCGTTTCCCCCTCCTAGCTCGAGGGGAGGGATCCTTTCCCTGCGTGGTCGGGAAAGAATTCCCCGGCCTTCCCGTCGCATCTCAAGAGGAGGCGCTCTCCACAGGAAAGGCGAGAGGAACTGCAGGGTCGTGCCACCATTCCCAGAGTCCCCCAGATGTCTCAGTCCATTCCAGGAAAACCTGTTTTCCCTGCACTGCCTCGACTTTCAAGCCGAGGATCGACTCACACCACGGTAGCACGTTGGACCAGCCCTGTGGGAAAGCCTCGTGGGAAAGCCTCCTGGAAAACCCTCGAGGGAAAGCCCCTGATCCTTGATCCACACGAAGGGAAGCGTGACACTGTTGCTACAGATCGGGAGGAAAGAGCACGTGCATGCCCCCACTCCAGACGAGGACTGATTCCACTGGGGAGACTCCAGAAGTACCCCCAGATCCATGTCACCACTGGAGAGGAATCTTCAGGTTCAGGCACCGGCTCCACACAAGTTCTTAGGCCCCGGCATCGAAGGGAGAGGAATCCCGAGAGGCCCCCGAGCAACTCGCATGGGGACTGGCCTTTCCTGAGGCCACCAGAGCGGGTCCCTGTGGCTTTCCCACGAGGCTTTCCCCACATGGCTGTCCCACGTGCCACCGTGGTGTCAGTCGATCCTCGGCTTGAATGTCGAGGCAGTGCAGGGAAAACAGGTTTCCCTGGAATGGACTGAGACATCTGGGGGACTCAGGGAATGGTGGCACGACCTGCAGTTCCTCTCGCCTTTTCTGTGGAGAGCGCCTCCTCTTGAGATGCGACGGGAACGCCGGGAATTCTTTCCCGACCACGCAGAGAAAGGATCCCTCCTCTCGAGCTAGGAGCCGGAAACGGGTGCTCCTCTGGATGTGGGTGGACTCTCGTGCCTTCTCTCGAGTGGAGACGGGTATGTCGGGGAACTTCTTGAGTTGTAGCAAGGGTGTGAGGGACCCTTTGGAAGTTCTAGAGGTTAGGTGTGATTAGCCTGAGACGCCTCAGAGGAAATGGGCCTCATCTCGCCTGGAGGGGAGAACCTCCTGGATTTTCTCGAGTTTCGGCAGGTGCTCTCGATTACGACGGGGACCTCAGGGACCCGCTCTGGTGGCTCAGGAAAGGCCAGTCCCCATGCGAGTTTCTCCGGGGCCTATTGGGGTTCCTCTCCCGTCGATGCCGGGGCCTAAGTTCTTGTGTGGAGTGGGTGCCGGAACCTGAGGATTCCTCTCCAGTGCTGACATGGATCTTGGGGTACTTCTGGAGTCTCCCCAGGGGAGTCAGTCCTTGTCTCGAGTGGGTGCATGCACGTTCGCTTTCCTTTTCGAACAGTAACAGCAGTGTCACTCTTTCCTTCGCGGTGGCTCAAAGGGATCTGTGACTTTCCCTCGAGGCTTTCCGACGAGGCTTTCCCAGCAGGGGGGTCCCACGTGCCACCGGTGATGTGAGTCGATCCTCGGATTGAAAGTCGAGGCTGTGCAGGGAAAACACGTTTCTCTGCAATGGACTGATACATCTGAGGGGACTCTGGGAATGGTGGCACGACCCTGATGTTCCTCTCGCCTTTCCTGTGGAGAGCGCCTCCTCTTGAGATGCGACGGGAACGCCGGGAATTCTTTACCAACACGCAGGGAAAGGAACCCTCCACTTGAGCTATGAGGCAGAAACGGGTCTCCTCTGGATGTTGGCGGGACTCTCGTGCTTCCTCTCGAGAGGAGACGGGTAAGTCAGGGAACTTCTTGAGTTGCAGCAAGGGTGTGAAGGACCCTTCGGATGTTCCAGAGGTTAGGTGTGATTAGCCTCGAGGCGTCTCAGCGGAAATGGGCCTCATTTCGCCTGGAGCGAGAACCTCCTGAATTTTTTCGAGTTGCGGAAGGTGCTCTCAACTTACGACCGGGACCTCAGGGACCCGCTCTGGTGGCCTCAGGAAAGGCCAGTCCCCATGCGAGTTCTTCGGGGGCTCTCGGATTTCCCATCCTGTCGATGCTGGGGCCTAAGACCTTGTGTGGAGTCGGTGCCGGAACCTGAGGATTCCTTCCAGTGCTGACATTGATCTGGGGTACTTCTGGATTCTCCCCAGGGGAGTCAGACCTCGTCTCGAGTGGGGCATGCACGTGCCCTTTCCTCCCGAGCTGTAGCAGCAGTGTCACGCTTTCCTTCGCGTGGATCAAGGCATCTGTGGCTTACCCTCGAGGCTTTCCCAGGAGGCTTTCCCACGAGGCTTTCCCACAGGGCTGTCCCACGTGCCACCGTGGTGTGAGTCGATCCTCAGCGTGAAAGTCGAGGCAGTGCAGGGGAAAAGAGTTTTCCCTGGAAATGGACTGAGACATCTGGGGGACTCTGGGTAATGGTGGAACGACCCTGGAGTTCATCTCACCTTTCCTGTGGAGAGTGCATCCCCTTGAGATGCCGACAGGAATGCCTGGAAATCTTTCCCGACGCATGCAGGGAAAAGATCCCTCCTCTCGAGCTAGGAGGCCGCAAAAGGGGCTCCTTTGGATTTTGGCGGGAACTCACGGTGCTTCCTCTCGAGTGGGAGACGGGTATGTCGGGGAACTTCTTGAGTTTCAGCAAGGGTGGTGAAGGACCCTTTGGAATTCCAGAGGTTAGGTGTGATTAGCCTCAGGACGCCTCAGCGGAAATGGGCCTCATCTCGCCTGGAGGGGAGAACCTCCTGGATTTACTCGAGTTGCGGCAGGTGCTCTCCACTTACGACGGGGTCCTCAGGGACCCTCTCTGGTGGCCTCATGAAAGGCCAGTTCCCTTGCGAGTTGCACGGGGCCTCTTGGGTTTCCTCTCCCGTCGATGCCGGGGCCTAAGATTTTGTTTGGAGTCGGTGCCGGAACCTGAGGATTCCTAACCATTGCTGACATGGATCTTGGGGTACTTCTGGAGTCTCCCCAGGGAAGACAGTCCTCGTCTTTAGGGGGCATGCACGTGCGCTTTCCTCCGAGCTGTTCCAGCAGTGTCACGCTTCCCTTCACGTGAATCAAGGGATCTGTGGCTTTCCCTCGAGTCTTTCCACGAGGCTTTCCCACGAGGCTTTCCCACAGTGCTGTCCCACGTGCCACGTGGTGTGAGTCGATCCTCGGCTTGAAAGTCGAGGCAGTGAAGGGAAAACAGGTTTCCCTGGAATGGACTGAGAAATTTGGGGTCTCTACGAATGGTGGCACGACCCTGGAGTTCCTCTCGCCTTTCTTTGGAGAGCGCATCCTCTTGAGGTGCGACGGGTACGCTGGGAATTCTTTCCCAACCACGCAGGGAAAGGATCCCTCCTCTCGAGCTATGCGGCGGAAATGGGGCTCCTCTGGATGTGGGCGGGACTCTCATGCTTCCTCTCGAGAGGAGACGGTTATGTTGGGGAACTTCTTGAGTTGCAGCAAGGATGTGAAGTATCCTTTGTAAGTTAGAGAGGTTAGGTGTGATTAGCATCGAGACGCCTCAGCACAAATGGGCCTCATTTCGCCTGGAGGGGAGAACATCCTGGATTTTCTCGAGTTGCGGCAGATGCTCTCGACTTACGACGGGACTTCTGAGACCCGCTTTATTGGCCTCAGGAAAGGCCAGTCCCATGCGAGTTGCGCGGGGGCCTCTCGGGATTCCTCTCCCGTCGATGCAGGGCCTAAGACCTTGTGTGGAGTGGGTGCCGGAACCTGAGGATTCCTCTCCAGTGCTGACATGGATCTTGGGGTACTTCTGGAGTCTCCCCAGGGGAGTCAGTCCTCGTCTCGATTGGGGGCATGCACGTCCGCTTTCCTCCCGAGCTGTAGCAGCAGTGTCACGCTTCCCTTTACGTGGATCAAGGGATCTGTGGCTTTCCCTCGAGGCTTTCCCACGAGGCTTTCCCACGAGGCTTTCTCACAGGGCTGTCCTACGTGCCACCGTAGTGTGAGTCGATCCTCGGCTTGAAAGTCGAGGCATTGCAGGGAAAACAGGTTTCCCTGGAATGGACTGAGACATCTGGGGGACTCTGGGAATGGTGGCACGACCCTGGAGTTCCTCTCGCCTTTCCTGTGGAGGGCGCCTCCTCTTGAGATGCGACGGGAACACCGGGAATTCTTTCCCGACCACGCAGGGAAAGGATCCCTCCCCTCGATATAGGAGGCGGAAACGGGGCTCACTGGATGTGGGCGGGACTCTCGTGCTTCCTCTCGATTGGTGACGGGTATGTCGGGGAACTTCTTGAGTTGCAGCAAGGGTGTGAAGGACCCTTTGGAAGTTCCAGATGTTAGATGTGATTAGCCTCGAGACGCCTCTGTGGAAATGGGCCTCATCTCGCTGGGAAGGGAGAACCTCCTGGATTTCCTCGAGTTGCGCCAGGTGCTCTCGACTCACCCGGGTACCTCAGGGACCGCTCTGGGGGACTCAGGAAGGGCCAGTCCCCATGCGAGTTGCTCGGGGCTCTCGGGATTCCGCTCCCGTCGTTGCCGGGGCCTAAGATCTTGTGTGGAGTTGGTGCCGGAACCTGATGATTCCTCTCCAGTGCTGACATGGATCTTGGGGTACGTCTGGAGTCTCCCCATTGGAGTCAGTCCTCTTCTCGAGTGGGGGCATGCAGGTTCGCTTTCCTCCCGAGCTCTAGCAGCAGTGTCACGCTTCCCTTGGCGTGGATCAAGGGATCAGGGGCATTCCCTCGAGGCTTTCCCACGAGGCTTCCCACGAGGCTTTCCCACAGGGCTGTCCCACGTGCCAACGTAGTGTGAGTCGATCCTCGGCTTGAAAGTCGAGGCAGTGCAGGGAAAACTGGTTTCCCTGGAATGGATTGAGACATCTGGGGACTCGGGGAATGGTGGCACGACCCTGGAGTTCCTCTCGCCTTTCCTGTGGAGAGCGCCTCCTCTTGAGATGGACACCAGGAATTCTTTCCCGACCACGCATGGAATGGATCCCTCCTCTCTAGCTAG
>NW_017201387.1:0-6706 GCF_001704415.2 Capra hircus | reverse complement strand
TTTTTCGAGGAGTTGTTGTGGCAGGTGCTCTCAACATATGACGGAGACCTCAGGAACCCGCTATCAGGAACCCGCTATGGTGGCCTCAGGGAAAGGCCCAGTCCATGCGAGTAGCTCGGGGCCTCTCAGGATTCTCTCTCCCGTCGATGGGCCGGGGGCCTAAGACCTTGTGTGGAATCGCTGCCAGAACCTGAGGATTCCTCTCCAGTGCTGACATGGATTTGGGGTACTTCTGGAGTCTCCACAGGGGAGTCAGTCCTCGTCTCGAATTGGGGCATTCAGCGGCGATTTCCTCTCGAGCTGTAGCAGCAGTGTCACGCTTCCCTTCCCGTGGATCAAGAGATCTGTGGCTTTCCCTCGAGGCTTGCCCACGAGGCTTTCCCACAGGGCTGTCCCCAAGCCCTGTGGTGTGAGTCGATCCTCGGCTTGAAAGTCGTGCAGTGCAGGGAAAAATGGTTTCACTGGAATGGACTGAGACATCTGGGGACTGTGGGAATGGTGTCACGACCCTGGAGTTCCTCTCGCCCTTCCTGTGGAGAGCCCCTCCTCTTGAGATGCGAAGAGAACGCCGGGAATTCTTTCCCGACGACGCAGGGAAAGGATCCCTCCTCTCGAGCTAGGAGGCGGAAACGGGGCTCCTCTGAATGAGGGAGGGACTCTCGTGATTCCTCTCGATTGGAGACGGGTATGTCGGGGTACTTTTTGAGTTGAGGCAAGGGTGTGAAGGACCCTTTGGAAGTTCCAGAGGTTAGGTGTGATTAGCCTTGAGACGCCTCAGCGGAAATGGGCCTCATCTCGCCTAGAGGGGAGAACCTCCTGGATTTTCTCGAGTTGTGGCAGGTGCTCTTGGCTTACGACGGGGACCTCAGGGACCCGCTCTGGTGGCCACAGGAAAGGCCAGTCCCCATGCGAGTTGCTCGGGGGCCTCTCGGGATTCCACTCCCGTAGATGCCGGGGCCTATGACCTTGTGTTGAGTGGCTGCCGGAACCTGAGGATTCCTCTCCAGTGCTGACCTGGATTGGGGTACTTCTGGAGATTCCCAGGGGAGTCAGTCCTCAACTCGAGTGGGGCATGCACGTGCGCTTTCCTCTCGAGCTATAGCAGCAGTGTCACGCTTCCCTTCGCGTGGATCAAGGGATCTGTGGCTTTCCCTCGAGGCTTTCCCACGAGGCTTTCCCACGAGGCTTTCCCACAGGGCTGTCCCACGTGCCACCGTGGTGTGAGTCGATCCTCGCTTGAAAGTCGAGGCAGTGCAGGGAAAACAGGTTTCCCTGGAATGGACTGAGACATCTGGGGGACTCTGGGAATGGTGGCACCACCCTGGAGTTCCTCTCGCCTTTCCTGTGGAGAGTGCCTCCTCTTGAGATGCGTCGGGAATGCCGGGAATTCTTTCCCGAACACGCAGGGAAAGGATCCCTACTCTCGAGCTAGGAGGCGGAAACGGGGATCCTCTGGATGTGGGCGGGACTCTCGTGCTTCCTCTCGAGTGGAGACGGGTATGTGGGGGAACTTCTTGAGTTACAGCAAGGGTGTGAAGGACCCATAGGAAGTTCCAGAGGTTAGGTGTGATTAGCCTCGAGACGCCTCAGCGGAAATGGGCCTCATCTCGCCTGGAAGGGAGAACCTCCTGGATTTTCTCGAGTTGCGGCAGGTGCTCTCGACTTACGATGGGGACCTCAGGAACCGGCTCTGGTGGCCTCAGGAAAAACCAGTCCCCATGCGAGATGCTCGGTGGTCTCTCCGGATTCCTCTCCCGTCGATGCCCGGGCCTAAGACTTTGTGTGGAGTCGGTGCCGGAACCTGAGGATTCCAGTCCAGTGCTGACATGGTTCTTGGGTACTTCTGGAGTCTCCCCAGGGGAGTCAGTCCTCGTCTCGAGTCGGGGCATGCACGTGTGCTTTCCTCCCGAGCTGTAGCAGCAGTGTCACGCTTCCCTTCGCGTGGATCAAGGGATCTGTGGCTTTCCCTCGAGTCTATCCACGAGGCTTTCCGAAGAGGCTTTCTCACAGGGCTGTCCCACGGGCCACGGTGGTGTGAGTCGATCCTCGGCTTGGAAGTCGAGGCAGTGCAGGGAAAACAGGTTTCCCTGGAATGGACTGAGACATCTGGGGGACTCTGGGAATGGTGGCACGACCCTGGAGTTCCTCTCGCCTTTCCAGGGGAGAGCGCCTCCTCTTGAGATGTGACGGGAATGCCGGGAAATCTTTCCCGACCACGCAGGGAAAGGATCCCTCCTCTCGAGCAAGAGGCGAAAATGGGGCTCCTCTGGATATGCGCGGGACTCTCGTGCTTCCTCTCGAGTGGAGACCGGTATGTCGGGAACTTCTTGAGTTGCAGCAAGCGTGTGAAGGGCCCTTTGGAAGTTCTTGAGTTTAGGTGTGATTAGCCTCGAGACGCCTCAGCGGAAATGGGCGTCATCTCACCTGGAGGGGAGAACCTCCTGGAGTTTCTCGAGTTGCGGCAGGTGCTCTCGACTTACAACAGGGACCTCAGGAAACCGCTCTGGTGGCCTCAGGAAAGACCAGTCCCGATGCGAGTTGCTCGGGGGACTCTCGGGATTCCTCTCCCATCGATCCCGGGGCCTAAGACCTTGTGTGGAGTCGGTTGCATAACCTGAGGAATTCTCTCCAGGGCTGGCATGGATCTTGGGGTACTTCTGGAGTCTCCCCAGGGGAGTCAGTCCACGTCTCGAGTGGGGCATGCACGTGCGCTTTCCTCCCCAGCTCTAGCAGCAGTGTAATGATTCCCTTCGCTTGGATCAAGGGATCTGAGGCTTTCCCTCGAGGCTTTCCCTCGAGGCTTTCCCACAAGGCTTTCCCACAGGGCTGTCCCACGAGCCACCTTGGTGTGAGTCGATCCTCGTCTTGAAAGTCGAGGCAGTGCAGGAAAACAAGTATCCCTGGAATGACTGAGACATCTGGGGGACTCTGGGAATGGAGGCTCGACCCTGGAGTTCCTCTCGTCTTTCCTATGGAGAGCGCCTCCTCTTGAGATGCGACGGGAACCCCGGGAATTCTTTCCCTACCATGCAGGGAAAGGATCCCTCCTCTCAAGCAAAGAGGAAGAAACGGGGCTCCTCTGGATGTGGGCGGGACTCTCGTGCTTCGTCTTGTGTGGAGACGGGTATGTCGGGGAACTTCTTGAGTTGCAGCAAGGGTGTGAAGGACCCTTTGGAAGTTCCAGATGTTAGGTGTGATTAGCCTCGAGTTGCCTCAGCGGAAATGGGCCTCATCTCGCCTGGAGGGGAGAACCTCCTGGATTTTCTCGAGTTGCGGCAGGTGCTCTCGTCTTACAACGGGGACCACAGGGACCCACTCTGGTGGCCTCAGGAAAGGCCAGTCCCCATGCGAGTTGTTCGGGTGCCTCAGGGTATTCCTCTCCCGTCGATGCCGGGACCTAAGACCTTGTGTGGAGTTGGTGCCAGAACCTGAGGATTCCTCTCCAGTGCTGACATGGATTTGGGGTACTTCTGGAGTCTCCCCAGGGAGTAAGTCCTCGTCTCTAGTGGGGCCATGCACGTGCGCTTTCCTCCCGAGCTGTAGCAGCAGTGTCACGCTTCCCTTCGCGTGGATCAAGGGATCTCTGGCTTTCCCTAGAGGCTTTCCCTCGAGGCTTTCCCACGAGGCTTTTCCACTCGGCTGTCCCACGTGCTACAGTGGTGTGAGTCGATCCTCGGCTTGAAAGTCGAGGCAGGGCAGGGAAAACAGTTTTCCCTGGAATGGACTGAGACACATGGCGGACTCTGGGAATGGTGGCACGACCCTGGAGTTCCTCTGGTCTTTAGTGTGGAGAGCGCCTCCTCTTGAGATGCCATGGGAACGCCGGGAATTCTTGACCTAACACGCAGGGAAAGGATCCCTCCTCTCGAGCTAGGAGGCAGAAAAGGGGCTCCACTGGATGTGGACGGGATTCTTGTGCTTCCTCTCAAGTGGAGACGGGTATGTTGGGGAACTTCTTGAGTTGAAGCAAGGGTGTGAAGGACTCTTTGGAAGTTCGAGAGGTTAGGAGTGATTAGCCTCGAGACACCTCAGCGGAAATGGGCCTCATCTCACCTGGAGGGGAGAACCTCCTGGATTTTCTCGAGTTGCGGCAGGTGCTCTCGACTTACGACCTGGACACACAAGGACCCGCTTTGGTGGCCTGAGGAAAGGCCAGTCTCCATGCGAGTTGCTCGGGGCCTCTCGAGATTCCTCTCTCCGTCGATGTCGGGGCCTAAGACCTTGTGTGCAGTCGGTGCCGGAACCTGAGGATTCCTTTCCAGTGCTGACATGGGTCTTGGGGTACCTCTGGAGTCTCCCCAGGGGATTCAGGCCTCGTCTCGAGTGGGGGCATGAGTGTGCCTTTCCTCCCATGCTGTAGTAGCAGTGTCACGCTTCTGCTTGCGTGGACCAAGGGATCTGTGACTTTCCCTCGAGTCTTTCCCACGAGGCTCTCCCACAGGGCTGTCCCACGTGTCACGGTGGTGTGAGTCGATCCTCGCGTGAAAGCCGAGGCAGTGCAGGGAAAACAGGTTCCTGTGGAATGGACTGAGACATCTGGGGGAGTCTTGGAATGGTGGCACGACCCATGAGTTCCTCTCGCCTTTCCTGTGCAGCGCGCCTCCTCTTGAGATGCGTGGAAACGTCGGGAATTCTTTCCCGAGGAAGCAGGGAAGGATCCCTCATCTCGAGCTTGGCGGCGGAAACGGAGCTCCTCTGGCGGTGGCCGGACCTCGTGCTTCCTCTGGAGTGGAGACGGGTATGTCGGGAACTTCTTGAGTTTTAGCAAGGGTGTTTAGGACACTTTGGAAGTTCCAGAGTTTAGGTGTGATTACTCTCGAGACGCCGCAGAGAAAATGGGCCTCATCTCGACTGGAGCAGAGAACCTCCTGGATTTTCTCGAGTTGCGGCAGGTACTCTCGACATACGACCGTGACCTCAGGGACAGTGTAGCAGATGTGTCACTCTTCCCGTCACGGGGATCAAGGGATCTGTGGCTTTCCCTCGAGGCTTTCTCACAGGGCTGTCCACATGCCACCATGGTGTGAGTGGATCCTCGGCGTAAAAGTCGAGGCAGTGCTGGGAAAACGGTTTCCTCTGAAATGGACTGAGACATCTGGGGGACTCTTGAAATGGTGGCACGACCCTGGAGTTCCTCTCGCCTTTCCTATTGAGAACCCTTGCTCTTGAGATGCCATGGGAATGCCGAAAAATCTTTCCTGACTAAGCAGGATAGGATCCTCATCTCGGAAACGGGGTTCCTCTGAATGTGGGCGGAACCCTCGTGCTTCCTCTCGTGTGGAGACGGGTATGTCGGGGAACTTCTTGAGTTGCAGCAAGGACCCTTTTTAATTTCCAGAGATTAGGTGTGATGAGCCTCCAGACACCTCAGAGGAAATGGGCCTCATCCCGCCTGGAGGGGAGAACCTCCTGGATTTTACCCAGTTGCGGCAGGTGCTCTCGAGTTACGAAGGGTCCTCAGGGACCCGCTCTGGTGGCCTCAGGAAAGTCCAGTCCCCATGTGAGTTACCAGGGGCCCTCTAGGGATTCCTCTCCCATCGATGCCGGTGCCTAAGACCTTGTATGGAGTCAGGGCCAGCCCAGAGGATGCCTCTCCAGTGCTGACATGAATCTTTCCGTACTTGTGGAGTCTCACCAGGGGAGTCAGTCCTCATCTCGTGTGGGGGCATGCACCTGCCATTTCCTCACGACGCTGCAGCAGCAGTGTCACGCTTGCCGACGTGTGGATCAAGGGATCTGTCGCTTTCCATTGAGGCTTTCCCACGAGGCTTTCCAACAGGGCTGTCCCACGTGCCACGGTGGTGTGAGTCGATTCTCGGAGTGAACGTCGAGGCAGTGCAGGGAAAACAGTTTCTTCTGGAATGGACTTAGATATCTGGGGGACTCTTGGAATGCTGGCAAGGCCCTGGAGTTCCTCTCGTCTTTCCTGTTGAGAGCGCTCCTCTTGAGATGCGACGGGAAGGCCGGGAATTCTTTCCCGACGACGAAGGGAAAGGATCCCTCTTCTCGAGCTACGAAGTGGAAACGGGGCTCCGCTGGATATGGGCGGGACCCTCGTCCTTCCTCTCGAGGGGATATGGGTATGTCGGAGAACTTCTTGACTTGCAGCAAGGGTGTGAAGGACCCTTTGGAAGTTCCAGAGGTTAGGTGTGATTAGCCTCGAGACGCCTCAGCGGAAATGGGCCTCATCTCGCCTGGAGGGGAGAACCTCCTGGATTTTCTCGTGTTGCGGCAGGTGCTCTCGAGTTACGACCGAGACCTCAGGGACCTGCTCTGGTGACCTCAGGAAAGGCCAGTCCCATGCGAGGTGCTAGGGGCCTCTCAGTATTCCTCTCCGTTGATGCCAGGGCCTGAGACCTTGTGTGGAGTCGGGACCGGAACCTGAGGATTCCTCTCCAGTGCTGACATGGATCTTGGCGTACTTCTGGAGTCTCCCAAGCTTGCGTCAGTCCTCGGCTCGCGTGAGGTCATGCACGTGCGCTTTCCTCCCGGAGCATTAGCAGCAGTGTCAACGCTTCCCTTCTCGTGGATCAAGGAATCTGTGGCTTTCCCTGGAGTCTTTCCATGAGGCTTTCCCACAGGGCTATTCCACTTGCCACCATGGTGTGAGTCGATCCTCGTGTGAAAGTCGAACCAGTGCAGGAAAACAGGAACCTCCTCCCCCACAGTAGGGATACACTGTCCCCTTGGGCGGTATCTCCAGGGC
>NW_017201386.1:0-6706 GCF_001704415.2 Capra hircus | reverse complement strand
CTTTCAAGCTCGAGGATCGACTGTTGACACGACGTGCAGACTCGGATAGCCTGTGGAGAAGTCGTGGAACGCCTCGTGGGAAAGCCTCGGAGGAAAGCCACAGATCCCTAGATATATGCGAAGGAAGAGTGACACTGCTGCTACAGCTCGAAGAGGAAAGCGCACGTGCAGGCCCCCACTTAGAGCGACGGCACTGACTCCCCTTGGGAGACTTTCAGCGTACCATCTTCTTCGAGGCAGCAAGGGAAAACAGGTTTCCCTGGAATGGACGAGACATCTGGGGACTCTGGAATGGTGGCCTGGAGGTCTCCCTTTCCTGTGGAGAGCGCCTCCTCTTGAGATGCGAAGGGAACGCCGGGATTCTTTCCCGACCACGCAGGGACAGGATCATTTCTCTCGAGTAATAGTAGGAAACGGGCTCCTCTGGATGTGGGCGAACTCTCGTGCTTCCTCGAGGAGACGGGTATGTCAGGGAACTTCTTGAGTTGCAGGAAGGGTGTGAAACCCTTTGGAAGTTCCAGATGTTTAGTGTGATTAGACTCTAGACGCCTGAGCGGAAATGGGCCTCATCTCGCCTGGAGGGGAGAACCTCCTGGATTTTCTCGAGTTGCGGCAGGTGCTCTCGACTTACGTCGGGACCTAGGGACCCGCTCTGGTGGACTCAGGAAAGCCAACATGAGAGTTGTTCGGGGCCTATCAGGATCCTCTCCCTCGATGCAGGGCAAGAATGTGTGAGTCGGTGCCGGAACCTGAGCATTCCTCTCCAGTGCTGACATGGATCTTGGGGTACTTCTGGAGTCTCCCCAGGGGAGTCAGTGCTCGTCTCTAGTGGGGGCATGCATGTGCGCTTTCCTCCCGAGCTGTAGCAGCAGTGTCACACTTCCCTTCACGTGGATCAAGGGATCAGGGCTTTCCCGAGGCCACGAGGCTTTCCACGAGGCTTTCCCACAGGGCTGTCCCTCTTGCCACCGTGGTGTGAGTCGATCCTCAGCTTGAAAGTCGAGGCTGTGCAGGGAAAACACGTTTCCCCTGGAATGGACAGAGACATCTGGGGACTCTGGGAATGGTGGCACGACCCTGGAGTTCCTCTCGCCTTTCCTGCGGAGAGCGCCTCTTCTGTGGGATGCGACGGGAATACCGGGAATTTTTTCCCCTACCACCGCAGGGACAGGATCCCTCCTCTCGAGCTATGAGGCGGAAACGGGGCACCTCTGGATATGGCGGAACTATGGTGCTTCCTCTCGAGTGGAGTCGGGTATGTCGGTGAACTTCTTGAGTTGCAGCAAGGGTGTGAAGGACCCTTTGGAAGTTCCAGAGGTTAGGTGTGATTAGCCTCGAGACGCCTTAGCGGAAATGGGCCTCATCTCGCCTGCAGGGGAGAACCTCCTGGATTTTCTCGAGTTTGCGGCAGGTGCTCTCGACTTACGACGGGGGACCTCAGGGACCCGCTCTCGTGGCCTCAGTAAAGGCAAGTCCCATGCGAGTTGCACGGGGCCACTCGGGATTCCTCTCCCGTCGATGCCCGGGGACTAAGACCTTGTGTGGAGTCGGTGCCGGAACCTGAGGTTTCCTCTCCAGTGCTGATATGGATCTTGGGGTACGTCTGGAGTCTCCCAAGGGGAGTCAGTCCTCGTCTCTAGTGGGGGCCTGCACGTGCGCTTTCCTCTCGAGCTGTAGCAGCAGTGTCACTCTTCCCTTCGCATATATCAAGGGATCTGTGGCTTTCCCTCGAGGCTTTCCCACGAGGCGTTCCCACGAGGCTTTCCCACAGGGCTATCCCACGTGCCACCGTCGTGTGAGTCGATCCTCGGCTTGAAAGTCGAGGCAGTGCAGGGAAAACAGGTTTCCCTGGAATGGACTGAGACATCTGGGGGACTCTGGGAATGGTGGCACGACCCTGGAGGTCCTCTTGCCTTTCCTGTGGAGAGCGCCTCCTCTTGAGATGCGAAGGGAACGCCGGGAATTCTTTCCCGACCACGCAGGGACAGGATCATTTCTCTCGAGCAAGAGTAGGAAACGGGGCTCCTCTGGATGTGGGCAGAACTCTCGTGCTTCCTCTCGAGTGGAGACGGGTATGTCAGGGAACTTCTTGAGTTGCAGGAAGGGTGTGAAGGACCCTTTGGAAGTTCCAGATGTTAGGTGTGATTAGACTCTAGACGCCTGAGCGGAAATGGGCCTCATCTCGCCTGGAGGGGAGAACCTCCTGGATTTTCTCGAGTTGCGGCAGGTGCTCTCGACTTACGTCGGGGACCTGAGGGACCCGCTCTGGTGGACTCAGGAAAGGCCAATCCCCATGAGAGTTGTTCGGGGCCTATCAGGATTCCTCTCCCCTCGATGCAGGGGCATAAGATCTTGTGTGGAGTCGGTGCCGGAACCTGAGCATTCCTCTCCAGTGCTGACATGGATCTTGGGGTACTTCTGGAGTCTCCCCAGAGGAGTCAGTGCTCGTCTCTAGTGGGGGCATGCATGTGCGCTTTCCTCCCGAGCTGTAGCAGCAGTGTCACACTTCCCTTCGCGTGGATCAAGGGATCAGGGGCTTTCCCTCGAGGCTTTCCGATGAGGCTTTCCCATGAGGCTTTCCCACGAGGCTTTCCCACGAGGCTTTCCCACAGGGCTGTCCCACGTGCCACCGTGGTGTGAGTCGATCCTCGGCATGAAAGTCGAGGCAGTGCAGGGAAAACATGTTTCCCTGGAATGGACTGAGACATCTGGGGGACTCTGGGAATGGTGGCACGACCCTGGAGTTCCTCTCGCCTTTCCTTTGGAGAGCGCCTCCTCTTGAGATGCGACGGGAATGCCGGGATTCTTTCCCGAAGACGCAGGGAAAGGATTCCTCCTCTCGAGCTAGGAGGCGGAAACGGGGCTCCTCTGGATGTGGGCGGGACTCTCGTGCTTCCTCTCGAGTGGAGACGGGTATGTCGGAGAACTTCTTGAGTTGCAGCAAGGGTGTGAAGGACCCTTTGGGAGTACCAGAGTTTAGGTGTGATTAGCCTCGAGACGCCTCAGCGGAAATGGGCTTCATCTCGCCTGGAGGGGAGAACCTCCTGGATATTCTCGAGTTGCAGCAGGTCCTCTCGACTTACGATGGGGACCTCAGGGACCCGCTCTGGTGGCCTCAGGAAAGGCCAGTCCCCATGCGAGTTGCTCGGGGGCCTCTCGGCATTCCTCTCCCGTCGATGCCGGGGCCTAAGACCATGTGTGGAGCCGGTGCCGGAACCTGAGCATTCCTCTCCAGTGCTGACATGGATCTTGGGGTACTTCTGGAGTCTCCCCAGGGGAGTCAGTCCTCGTCTCGAGTCGTGGCATGCACGTGTGCTTTCCTCCCGAGCTGTAGCAGCAGTGTCATGCTTCCCATCGAGGGGATCAAGGGATCTGTGGCTTTCCTCGAGCTTCCCGAAGGCATCGACTCACACCACGGCTGTCCCACGTGGCCAGCCTGTGGGGTCGTGAAAGCTCAGGAATGCCTCGAGCTGGAAAGCCACAGATCCCTTGATCCCCTCGATGGGAAGCATGACACTGCTGCTACAGCTCGGGAGGAAAGCACAACGTGCATGCCACGACTCGAGACGAGGACTGACTCCCCTGGGGAGACTCCAGAAGTACCCCAAGATCCATGTCAGCACTGGAGAGGAATGCTCAGGTTCCGGCACCGGCTCCACACATGGTCTTAGGCCCCGGCATCGACGGGAGAGGAATGCCGAGAGGCCCCCGAGCAACTCGCATGGGGACTGGCCTTTCCTGAGGCCACCAGAGCGGGTCCCTGAGGTCCCCATCGTAAGTCGAGAGGACCTGCCTGCAACTCGAGAATATCCAGGAGGTTCTCCCCTCCAGGCGAGATGAAGCCCATTTCCGCTGAGGCGTCTCGAGGCTAATCACACCTAAACTCTGGTACTTCCCAAAGGGTCCTTCACACCCTTGCTGCAACTCAAGAAGTTCTCCGACATACCCGTCTCCACTCGAGAGGAAGCACGAGAGTCCCGCCCACATCCAGAGGAGCCCCGTTTCCGCCTCCTAGCTCGAGAGGAGGAATCCTTTCCCTGCGTCTTCGGGAAAGAATTCCCGGCATTCCCGTCGCATCTCAAGAGGAGGCGCTCTCCAAAGGAAAGGCGAGAGGAACTCCAGGGTCGTGCCACCATTCCCAGAGTCCCCCAGATGTCTCAGTCCATTCCAGGGAAACATGTTTTCCCTGCACTGCCTCGACTTTCATGCCGAGGATCGACTCACACCACGGTGGCACGTGGGACAGCCCTGTGGGAAAGCCTCGTGGGAAAGCCTCGTGGGAAAGCCTCATGGGAAAGCCTCATCGGAAAGCCTCGAGGGAAAGCCCCTGATCCCTTGATCCACGCGAAGGGAAGTGTGACACTGCTGCTACAGCTCGGGAGGAAAGCGCACATGCATGCCCCCACTAGAGACGAGCACTGACTCCCCTGGGGAGACTCCAGAAGTACCCCAAGATCCATGTCAGCACTGGAGAGGAATGCTCAGGTTCCGGCACCGACTCCACACAAGATCTTATGCCCCTGCATCGAGGGGAGAGGAATCCTGATAGGCCCCCGAACAACTCTCATGGGGATTGGCCTTTCCTGAGTCCACCAGAGCGGGTCCCTCAGGTCCCCGACGTAAGTCGAGAGCACCTGCCGCAACTCGAGAAAATCCAGGAGGTTCTCCCCTCCAGGCGAGATGAGGCCCATTTCCGCTCAGGCGTCTAGAGTCTAATCACACCTAACATCTGGAACTTCCAAAGGGTCCTTCACACCCTTCCTGCAACTCAAGAAGTTCCCTGACATACCCGTCTCCACTCGAGAGGAAGCACGAGAGTTCTGCCCACATCCAGAGGAGCCCCGTTTCCTACTCTTGCTCGAGAGAAATGATCCTGTCCCTGCGTGGTCGGGAAAGAATTCCCGGCGTTCCCTTCGCATCTCAAGAGGAGGCGCTCTCCACAGGAAAGGCAAGAGGACCTCCAGGGTCGTGCCACCATTCCCAGAGTCCCCCAGATGTCTCAGTCCATTCCAGGGAAACCTGTTTTCCCTGCACTGCCTCGACTTTCAAGCCGAGGATCGACTCACACGACGGTGGCACGTGGGATAGCCCTGTGGGAAAGCCTCGTGGGAACGCCTCGTGGGAAAGCCTCGAGGGAAAGCCACAGATCCCTTGATATATGCGAAGGGAAGAGTGACACTGCTGCTACAGCTCGAGAGGAAAGCGCACGTGCAGGCCCCCACTAGAGACGAGGACTGACTCCCCTTGGGAGACTCCAGACGTACCCCAAGATCCATATCAGCACTGGAGAGGAAACCTCAGGTTCCGGCACCGACTCCACACAAGGTCTTAGTCCCCGGCATCGACGGGAGAGGAATCCCGAGTGGCCCCCGTGCAACTCGCATGGGGACTTGCCTTTACTGAGGCCACGAGAGCGGGTCCCTGAGGTCCCCGTCGTAAGTCGAGAGCACCTGCCGCAACTCGAGAAAATCCAGGAGGTTCTCCCCTGCAGGCGAGATGAGGCCCATTTCCGCTAAGGCGTCTCGAGGCTAATCACACCTAACCTCTGGAACTTCCAAAGGGTCCATCACACCCTTGCTGCAACTCAAGAAGTTCACCGACATACCCGACTCCACTCGAGAGGAAGCACCATAGTTCCGCCATATCCAGAGGTGCCCCGTTTCCGCCTCATAGCTCGAGAGGAGGGATCCTGTCCCTGGGTGGTAGGGAAAAAATTCCCGGTATTCCCGTCGCATCCCACGAAGAGGCGCTCTCCGCAGGAAAGGCGAGAGGAACTCCAGGGTCGTGCCACCATTCCAGAGTCCCCAGATGTCTCTGTCCATTCCAGGGAAACGTGTTTTCCCTGCACAGCCTCGACTTTCAAGCTGAGGATCGACTCACACCACGGTGGCAAGAGGGACAGCCCTGTGGGAAAGCCTCGTGGAAAAGCCTCGTCGGAAAGCCTCGAGGGAAAGCCACAGATCCCTTGATCCACGCGAAGGGAAGTGCGACACTGCTGCTACAAGCTCGGGAGGAAAGCGCACGTGCATGCCCCACTCGAGACGAGGACTGACTCCCCTGGAGAGACTCCAGAAGTACCCCAAGATCCATGTTCAGCACTGGAGAGGAATCCTCAGGTTCCGGCACCGACTCCACACAAGATCTTAGGCCCGGGCATCGATGGGAGAGGAATCCTGAGTGTCCCCGAACAACTCGCATGGGGACTGGCCTTTCATGAGGCCACCAGAGCGGGTCCCTGAGGTCCGCCGTCGTAAGTCGACAGCACCTACTGCATCTGGAGAAAATCCAGGAGGTTCTCCCCTCCAGGCGAGATGAGACCCATTTGTGCTGAGGCGTCTCGAGGCTAATCACATCTAACATCTGGAACTTCCAAAGGGTCCTTCACACCCTTGCTGCAACTCAAGAAGTTCCCCAACATACTCGTCTCCACTCCAGAGGAAGGACGAGAGTCCACCCACATCCAGAGGAGCCCCGTTTCCGCCCCTAGCTCGAGGGAGGGATCCTTTCCCTGCGTGATCGGGAAAGAATTCCCGGCATTCCCGTCGCATCTCAAGAGGAGGCGCTCTCCACAGGAAAGCGCAAGAGGACCTCCAGGGTCGTGCACCATTCCCAGAGTCCCCCAGATGTCTCAGTCCATTCCAGGGAAACCTGTTTTCCCTGCACTGCCTCGACTTTCAAGCCGAGGATCGACTGACACGACGGTGGC
>NW_017201385.1:0-6707 GCF_001704415.2 Capra hircus | reverse complement strand
CACTGCACTGGCTAGAACGAGGACTGACTCCCTGGGGAGACTCCAGAAGTACCCCAAGATCCATGTCAGCATTGGAGAGGAATCCTCAGGTTCCGGCACCGACTCCACACAAGGTCTTAGGCCCCGGCATCGACCGGAGAGGAATCCGAGAGGCCCCAGCAACTCGCATGGGGACTGGCCTTTCTGAGGCCACCAGAGCGGGTCCCTGAGGTAAGTCGAGAGCACCTGACGCAACTCGAGAAAATCCAGGAGGTTCTCCCCTCCAGGCGAGATGAGGCCCATTTCCGCTGAGGCGTCTCGAGGTTAATCACACTAACCTCTGGAACTTCCAAAGGGTCCTTCACACCCTTGCTGCAACTCAAGAAGTTCCCCGACATACCCGTCTCCACTCGAGAGGAAGCACGAGAGTCCCGCCCACATGCAGAGGAGCCCCGTTTGCGCCTCCTAGCTCGTGAGGAGGGATCCTTTCCCTGCGTGGTTGGGAAAGAATTCCCGGCGTTCCCGGCGCATCTCATGAGGAAGCATTCTCCACAGGACAGGCGCGAGGGACTCTAGGGTCGTGCCACCATTCCCAGAGTCCCCCAGATGTCTCAGTCCATTCCAGGGAAACCTGTTTTCCCTGCAGTGCCTCGACGTTCAAGCAGAGGATCGACTCACACCACGGTGGTACGTGGGACAGCCTGTGGCAAAGCCTCGTGGGAAGGCCTAGTGGGAAAGCTCTAGGGAAAGCCACAGATCCCTTGATCCACGCGAAGGGAAGCGTGACACTGCTGCTTCAGCTCGGCAGGAAAGCGCACGTGCCTGCCACCAATCGAGACGAGGAATGACTCCCCTGGGGAGACCCAGAAGTACCCCAAGGTCCATGTCAGCACTGGAGAGGAAGCCTCAGGTTCCGGCACCGACTCCACACAAGGTCTTAGGTACCGACATTGACGGCAGAGGAATCCCGAGAGCCCCCCAAGCAACTCTCCTGGGGACTGGCCTTTCCTGAGGCCACCAGAGCGGGTCCGTGAGGTCCAGATCGTAAGTCGAGAGCACTGGCCGCAACTCGAGAAAATCCAGGAGGTTCTCCCCTCCAGGCGAGAAGAGGCCCATTTCACCTGAGGCGTTTCGAGGCTAATCACACCTAACCTCTGGAACTTTCAAAGGGTCCTTCACACCGTTGCTGCAACTCAAGAAGTTACCCGACATACCCGTCTCCACTCGAGAGGAAGCACGAGAGACACGCCCACATCCAGAGGAGCCCCGTTTCTGCCTCCTAGCTCGACAGGGGGATCCTTTCCCTGAGTGTTGGGGAAAGAATCCCGGCGTTCCCGTCGCATCTCAAGAGGAGGCGCTCTCCACAGGAAAGGCGAGAGGAACTCCAGGGTCGTGCCACCATTCCCTGAGTTCCCCAGATGTCTCAGTCCATTCCAGGGAAACCTGTTTTCCCTGCACTGCCTCGCCTTTCAAGCTGAGGATCGACTCACACCACGGTGGCACGTGGCACAGCCCTGTGGGAAAAAGCTCGTGGGAAAGCCTCGTGGGAAAGCCTCGAGCGAAAGCCACAGATCCCTTGATCCACTCGAAGGGAACCGTGAAACTGCTGATACAGCTCGGGAGGAAAGCGAACGTGCATGCCCCCACTCGGAGACGAGGACTGACGCCCCTGAAGAGACTCCAGAAGTACCCCAAGTTGCATGTCAGCACTGGAGAGGAATCCTCAGGTTCCGGCACCGACTCCACACAATGTCTTAGGGCCCCAGCATCGACGGGAGAGGAATCCCGAGAGGCCCCCGAGCAAATCGCATGGGGACTGGCCTTTCCTGAGGCCACCAGAGCGGGTCCCTGAGGTCCCCGTCGAAAGTCGAGAGCACCTGCCGCAACTCGAGAAAATCCAGGAAGTTCTCCCCTCCAGGCTAGATGAGGCCCTTTTCCGCTGAGGCGTCCCGAGGCTAATCACACCTAACCTCTGGGAACTTCCCAAGGGTCCTTCACACCCTTGCTGCGACTCAACAAGTTCCCCGACATACCCGTCTCCACTCGAGAGGAAGCACGAGAGTCCAGCCACATCCAGAGGAGCCCCGTTTCCACCTTCTAGCTCGAGAGGAGGGATCCTTTCCCTGCGTGTTCAGGAAAGAATTCCCGGCGTTCCCGTCGCATCTCAAGAGGAGGCGCTCTCCACAGGAAACGCGAGAGGAACTCCAGGGTCGTGCCACCATTCCCTGAGTCCCCCAGATGTCTCAGTCCATTCCATGGAAACCTGTATTCCCTGCACTGCTCGACTTTCAAGCCAAGGATAGACTCACTCCACGGTGGCACGTGGGACAGCCCTGTGGGTAAGCCTCGTGTGAAAGCCTCGAAGGAAAGCCACACATCCCTTAATCCACGCGAAGGGAAGCGTGACCCTGCTGTTACAGCTCGGGAGGAAAGCGCACGTGCATGCCCCCTCTCGAGACGATGACTGACTCCCCTGGGGAGACTCCAGACGTACCCCAAGATCCATGTCAGCACTGGAGAGGAATCCTCAGGCTCCGGCACCAACTCCACGCAAGGTATTGGGATCCGGCATCGACGGGAGAGGAATCCCGAGAGGCCTCTGAGCAACTCGCATGGGGACTGGCCTTTCCTGAGGCCACCAGAGCGGGTCCCTGAGGTCCCCGTCATAAGTAGAGAGCACCTGCTTCAACTCGAGTAAATCCAGGAGGTTCTCCCCTCTAGGCGAGATGAGGCCCATTTCCGCAGAGGCGACTCGCAGCTAATCACACCTATCCTCTGGAACTTCCAAAGGGTCTTTCACACCCTTACTGCAAATCAAGAAGTTCCTCGACATACACGTCTCCACTCTAGAGGAATAAAGAGAGTCCCGCCCACATCCAGAGGAGCCCCGTTTCCGCTTCCTAGCTCGAGAGGAGTGATCCTTTCCCTCCTGGGTCGAGAAAGAATTCCCGGCGTTCCCGTCCCATCTCAAAGAGGAGGTGCTCTCCACAGGAAAGGCGAGGGGAACTCCAGGGGTCGTGCCACCATTCCCAGAAGTCCCCCAGATGTCTCAGTTCATTCCAGGGAAAACTGTTTTCCCTGCACTGCCTCGACTTTCATGCCGAGGATCGACTCACACCAGGGTGGCACGTGGGACAGCCCTGTGGGAAAGCCTCGTGGGAAAGCCTCGAGCGAGGGCCACAGATCCCTTGATCCACGGGAAGGGAAGTGTGACACTGCTGCTACAGCTCGGGAGGAAATCGCACGTGCATGCCCCCACTCGAGACGAGGACTGACTCCCCTGGGGAGACTCCAGAAGTACCCCCAAGATCCATGTCGGCACTGGAGAGGAATCCTCAGGTTCCGGCACCGACTCCACATAACATCTTAGGCCCCGGCATCGACGGGAGAGGAATCCCGAGAGGCCCCCGAGCAACTCGCATGGGGACTGGCCTTTCCTGAGGCCACCAGAACGGGTCCCCGATGTCCCCGTCGTAAGTCGAGAGCACCTGCCGAAACTCGAGAAAATCCAAGAGGTTCTACCCTCCAGGCGAGATGAGGGCCATTTACGCTGAGGTGTCTCGAGGCTAATCACACCTAACCTCTGGAACTTCCAAAGCGTCCTTCACACGCTTATTGAAACTCAAGAAGTTCCCCGACATACCGGTCTCCACCCGAGAGGAAGCAGGAAAGTTCCGCCCACATCCAGAGGAGCCCCGTTTCCGCCTCCTGGCTCGAGAGGAGGGATCCTTTCCCTGCGTGGTGGGGAAAGAATTCCCTGCGTTCCCGTCGCATCTCAAGAGGAGGCGCTCTGCACAGGAAAGGCGAGAGGAACTCCAGGGTCGTGCCACCATTCCCCGAGTCCCCCAGATGTCTCAGTCCATTCCAGGGAAACCTGTTTTCCCTGCACTGCCTCGACTTTCAAGCCGAGGATCGACTCACACTACGGTGGCATGTGCGACAGCATTGTGGGAAAGCCTCATGGGAAAGCCTCATGGGAAAGCCTCGAGGGAATGCCCCTTATCCCTTGATCCACGCCAAAGGAAGTGTGACACTGCTGCTACAACTCGGGAGGAAAGCGCACCTGCATGCCCCCACTAGAGACGAGGACTGACTCCCCTGGGGAGACTCCAGAAGTACCCCAAGATCCATGTCAGCATTGGAGAGGAATCCTCAGGTTCCGGCACCGACTCCACACAAGGTCTTAGGCCCCGGCATCGACCGGAGAGGAATCCCGAGAGGCCCCAGAGCAACTCGCATGGGGACTGGCCTTTCCTGAGGCCACCAGAGCGGGTCCCTGAGGTCCCCGTCGAAAGTCGAGAGCACCTGACGCAACTCGAGAAAATCCAGGAGGCTTCTCCCCTCCAGGCGAGATGAGGCCCATTTCCGCTGAGGCGTCTCGAGGTTAATCACACCTAACCTCTGGAACTTCCAAAGGGTCCTTCACACCCTTGCTGCAACTCAAGAAGTTCCCCGACATACCCGTCTCCACTCGAGAGGAAGCACGAGAGTCCCGCCCACATGCAGAGGAGCCCCGTTTGCGCCTCCTAGCTCGTGAGGAGGGATCCTTTCCCTGCGTGGTTGGGAAAGAATTCCCGGCGTTCCCGGCGGCATCTCATGAGGAAGCATTCTCCACAGGACAGGCGCGAGGGACTCTAGGGTCGTGCCACCATTCCCAGAGTCCCCCAGATGTCTCAGTCCATTCCAGGGAAACCTGTTTTCCCTGCAGTGCCTCGACGTTCAAGCAGAGGATCGACTCACACCACGGTGGTACGTTGGGACAGCCCCTGTGGCAAAGCCTCGTGGGAAGGCCTAGTGGGAAAGCTCTAGGGAAAGCCACAGATCCCTTGATCCACGCGAAGGGAAGCGTGACACTGCTGCTTCAGCTCGGCAGGAAAGCGCACGTGCCTGCCACCAATCGAGACGAGGAATGACTCCCCTGGGGAGACCCCAGAAGTACCCCAAGGTCCATGTCAGCACTGGAGAGGAAGCCTCAGGTTCCGGCACCGACTCCACACAAGGTCTTAGGTACCGACATTGACGGCAGAGGAATCCCGAGAGCCCCCCAAGCAACTCTCCTGGGGACTGGCCTTTCCTGAGGCCACCAGAGCGGGTCCGTGAGGTCCAGATCGTAAGTCGAGAGCACTGGCCGCAACTCGAGAAAATCCAGGAGGTTCTCCCTCCAGGCGAGAAGAAGGCCCATTTCACCTGAGGCGTTTCGAGGCTAATCACACCTAACCTCTGGAACTTTCAAAGGGTCCTTCACACCGTGCTGCAACTCAAGAAGTTACCCAACATACCCGTCTCCCACTCGAGAGGAAGCACGAGAGACACGCCCACATCCAGAGGAGCCCCGTTTCTGGCCTCCTAGCTCGACAGGGGGGATCCTTTCCCTGAGTGTTGGGGAAAGAATCCCGGCGTTCCCGTCGCATCTCAAGAGGAGGCGCTCTCCACAGGAAAGGCGAGAGGAACTCCAGGGTCGTGCCACCATTCCCTGAGTCCCCCAGATGTCTCAGTCCATTCCAGGGAAACCTGTTTTCCCTGCACTGCCTCGCCTTTCAAGCTGAGGATCGACTCACACCACGGTGGCACGTGGCACAGCCCTGTGGGAAAGCCTCGTGGGAAAGCCTCGTGGGAAAGCCTCGAGCGAAAGACACAGATCCCTTGATCCACTCGAAGGGAACCGTGAAACTGCTGATACAGCTCGGGAGGAAAGCGAACGTGCATGCCCCCACTCGAGACGAGGACTGACGCCCCTGAAGAGACTCCAGAAGTACCCCAAGTTGCATGTCAGCACGGGAGAGGAATCCTCAGGTTCCGGCACCGACTCCACACAATGTCTTAGGCCCCAGCATCGACGGGAGAGGAATCCCGAGAGGCCCCCGAGCAAATCGCATGGGGACTGGCCTTTCCTGAGGCCACCAGAGCGGGTCCCTGAGGTCCCCGTCGAAAGTCGAGAGCACCTGCCGCAACTCGAGAAAATCCAGGAAGTTCTCCCCTCCAGGCTAGATGAGGCCCTTTTCCACTGAGGCTGTCCCGAGGCTAATCACACCTAACCTCTGGAACTTCCCAAGGGTCCTTCACACCCTTGCTGCGACTCAACAAGTTCCCCGACATACCCGTCTCCACTCGAGAGGAAGCACGAGAGTCCAGCCCACATCCAGAGGAGCCCCGTTTCCACCTTCTAGCTCGAGAGGAGGGATCCTTTCCCTGCGTGTTCAGGAAAGAATTCCCGGCGTTCCCGTCGCATCTCAAGAGGAGGCGCTCTCCCACAGGAAACGCGAGAGGAACTCCAGGGTCGTGCCACCATTCCCTGAGTCCCCCAGATGTCTCAGTCCATTCCATGGAAACCTGTATTCCCTGCACTGCTCGACTTTCAAGCCAAGGATAGACTCACTCCACGGTGGCACGTGGGACAGCCCTGTGGGTAAGCCTCGTGTGAAAGCCTCGAAGGAAAGCCACACATCCCTTAATCCACGCGAAGGGAAGCGTGACCCTGCTGTTACAGCTCGGGAGGAAAGCGCACGTGCATCCCCGCCTCTCGAGACGATGACTGACTCCTGGGGAGACTCCAGACGTACCCCAAGATCCATGTCAGCACTGGAGAGGAATCCTCAGGCTCCGGCACCAACTCCACGCAAGGTATTGGGATCCGGCATCGACGGGAGAGGAATTCCCGAGAGGCTCTGAGCAACTCGCATGGGACTGGCCTTTCCTGAGGCCACCAGAGCGGGTCCCTGAGGTCCCCG
>NW_017201384.1:0-6707 GCF_001704415.2 Capra hircus | reverse complement strand
ACTTAGATATGCAGATGACACCACCATTATGGCTGAATGTGAAGAGGAACGGGTATGTCGGGGAACTTCTTGAGTTGCAGCAAGGGTGTGAAGGACCCTTTGGAAGTTCCAGAGGTTAGGTGTGGTTAGTCTCGAGATGCCTCAGCAGAAATGGGCCTCATGTCGCCTGGAATGGAGAGGCTCCTGGATATTCCCGAGTTTCAGCAGGTGCTCTCGAGTTACGACGGGGACTTCAGGGACCCGCTCTGGCGGCCGGAGGAAATGCCAGTCATCATGCGTGTTGCTAGGGGGCCTCTCGTGATTCCTCTCCCGTCGATGCCGGGCCTAAGACCTTGTGTGGAGTCGGGGCCGGAAGCTGAGGATTCCTCTCCAGTGCTGACATGGATTTTGTGGTACTTCTCGAGTCTCCACAAGGGAGTCAGGCCTCGTCTCGAGTGGGGGCATGAGCGTGCCCTTTCCTCCCATGCTGTAGCAGCAGTGTCACGCTTCCCATGCCTGGACCAAGGGATCTGTGGCTTTCCCTCGAGTCTTTCCACTAGGCTTTCCCACAGGGCTGTCCCACGTGTGACAGTGGTGTGAGTCGATCCTCGGCATGAAGGCCAAGGCAGTGCAGGGAAAACAGGTTCCTGTGGAATGGACTGAGACATCTGGGTGAGTCTCGGAATGGTGGCACGACCCTGCAGTTCCTCTCCCCTTTCCTTTGGAGAGCGCCTCCTCTTGAGATGCGATGGGAATGCCGGGAATTCTTTCCCAACCAATCAGGGAAAGGATCGCTCATCTCGAGCTACGAGCCGGAAACGGAGCTCCTCTGGATGTGGCCGGGACACTCGTGCTTCCTCTTGAGTGGAGACGGGTATGTCGGGGAACTTCTTGAGTTGCAGCATGACTGTGAAAGACTCTTTGGAAGTTCCAGAGGTCACGTGTGATTAGCCTCGAGACACCTCAGGGGAAACGGGCCTCATCTCGCCTGGAGGGGAGAACCGCCTGGATTTTACCGAGTTGCGGCAGGTGCTCTCGACTTACGTCGGGGACCTCAGGGACACGCTCTGGTGACCTCAGGAAAGGCCAGTCCCCATGCGAGTTGCTAGAGGGCCTGTCGCTATTCCACTCCCGTCGATGCCAGGGCCTAAGACCTTGTGTGGAGTCCGGGCCGGAATCTGAGGATTCCTCTCCAAGGCTGACATGCATGTTGGGGTACTTCTGGAGTCTCCCAAGGGGAGTCAGTCCTCGTCTCGAGTTGGGGTATGCACGTGCGCTTTCCTCCCGTGCTGTAGCAGCAGTGTCACACTTCCCTTCGCGTGGATCAAGGGATCTGTGGCTTTCCCTCAAGACTTTCCCACGAGGCTTTCCCACAGGGCCCTCCCACGTGTCACCGTGGTGTGAGTCGATCCTCGGCGTGAAAGTCGAAGCAGTGCAGGGAAAACAGGATCCTCTGGAATGGACTGAGATATCAGGGGGACTCTTGGAATGGTGGCACGACCCATGAGTTCTTCTCGCCTTTCCTGTGCAGTGGGCCTCCTCTTGAGAAGCATCGGAAACGTCGGGAATTCTATCCCGAGGAAGCAGGGAAGGATCCCTCATCTTTAGCTTGGAGGCGGAAACGGAGCTCCTCTGGATGTGGCCGGGACCCTCGTGCTTCCTCTCGTGTGGAGACGGGTGTGTCGGGGAACTTCTTGAGTGCAGCTAAGGTGTGAAGGGACCTTTGGAAGTTCCAGAGGTTAGGTGTGATTAGCCTAGAGACGCCTCAGCGGAAATGGGCCTCATCTCGCCTGGAGGGGAGAACCTCCTGGATTTTCTCGAGTGTGGCAGGTGCTCTAGAATTACGACGGGGACCTAAGGGACCCTCTCCGGTGTCCTGAGGAAAGGCCAGTCTCCATGCGCGTTGTTCGATGGCCTCTCGGGATTCCTCTCCCGTTGATGCCGGGGTCTGAGACCTTGTACGGAGTCGGTGCCGGAACCTGAGGATTCCTCTCCAGTGCTGACATGGACCTTGGGGTACTACTGGAGTCTCCGGAGGGGAGTAAGTCCTCGTCTCGAGTGGGGGCATGCACGTGCGCTTTCCTCCCGAGCTGTAGCAGCAGTGTCACGCTTCTTGGCGATTGGATCATGGTATCAGTGGCTTTCCCTGAAGGCTTTCCCTCGAGGCTTTTCCACGAGGCTTTCCCACAGGGCTGTCCCACGTGCCACCGTGGTGTGAGTCGATCCTCGGCTTGAAAGTCGAGGCAGTGCAGGGAAAACAAGTTTCCCTGTAATGGACTGAGACATCTGAGGGAATCTGGGAATGGTGGCACGACCCTGGAGTTCCTCTCGCCTTTTCTGTGGAGAGCGCCTACTCTTGAGATGCGACGGGAATGCCGGAAATTCTTTCCCGACCACGCAGGGAAAGGATCCCTTCTTTCGAGCTATGAGGTGGAAACGGGGCTCCTCCTCATGTGGGAGGGACTCTTGTGCTTCCTCTCGAGTGGAGACGGGTATGTTGCGGAACTTCTTGAGTTGCAGCAAGGGTGTGAAGGACCCTTTGGCAGTTCTAGAGGTTAGGTGTGATTAGCCCCGAGATGCCTCAATGGAAATGGGCCTCATCTCGCCTGGAGGGGAGAAACTCCTGGATATTCTCGAGTTGCGGCAGGTGCTCTCGACTTACGATGGGGACCTCAGGGACCCGCTCTGGTGGCCTCAGGAAATTCCAGTCCTCATGCGAGTTGCTCGGGGCCCTCTCCGGACTCCTCTCCCGTCGATGCCAGGGCCTCAGACCTTACGTAGAGTCGGTGCTGTAACCTGAGGATTCCTCTCCAGTGCTGACATGGATCTTGGTGTACTGCTGGAGTCTCCCCAGGGGAGTCAGTCCTTGTCTCGGTTGAGGGCATGCACGTGCGCTTTCCTCCCCAGCTGTAGCAGCAGTGTCGCGCTTCCCTTCGCGTGGATCAAGGGATCTGTGGCTTTCCCTCGAGGCTTTCCCACGAGGCTTTCCCACGAGGCTTTGCCACAGGGCTGTCCCACGTGCCACAGTGGTGTGAGTCGATCCTCGGCTTGAAAGTCGAGTCAGTGAGGGGAAACAGGTTTCCCTGGAATGGACTGAGACATCTGGGGGACTCGGAGAATGGTGGCATGTCCCTGGAGTTCCTCTCGCCTTTCCTGTGGAGAGCGCCTCCTCTTGAGATGCGACGGGAACGCCGGGAATTCTTTCCCGACCTCGCAGGGAAAGGATACCTCCTCTCGAGCTATGAGGCGGAAACGGGACTCCTCTGGATGTGGGCTGAACTATCGTGCTTCCTCTTGAGTGGAGACGGGTATGTCGGGGAACTTCTTGATTTGCAGCAAGGGTGTGAAGGACCCTTTGGAAGTTCCAGAGTTTAAGTGTGCTTAGCCTTGAAATGTGTCAGCGGAAATAGGCTTCATTTTGCCTGGAGGGGAGAACATCCTTGTTTTTCTCCAGTTGCGGCAGGTGCTCTCGACTTACGGGGACCACAGGGACCCGCTCTGGTGGCCTCAGGAAAGGCCAGTCAAGATCCAAGACAGCACTGGAGAGGGAGAGACATCACGAGAGGCTCCCGAGCTACTCGCATGGGGACTGGCCTTTCCTGAGGCCACCAAAGCGGGTCCCTGAGGTCCCCGTCGTAAGTCGAGAGCACCTGGCGCAACTCGAGAAAATCCAGGAGGTTCTCCCCTCCAGGCGAGATGAGACCCATTTGCGCTGAGGCATCTCGAGGCTAATCACACCTAACCTCTGGACCTTCCAAAGGGCCCTTCACACCCTTGCTGCAACTCAAGAAGTTCCCCGACATACCCGTTTACACTCGAAAGGAAGCACGAGAGTCCCGCCCACAACCAGAAGAGCCCCGTTTCAGCCTCATAGCTCGAGAGGAGGGATCCTTTCCCTGCGTGTTCGGGAAAGAATTTCCGGCGTTCCCGTCGCATCTCAAGGAGAGACGCTCTCCACAGGAAAGGCGAGAAGAACTCAGGGTCGTGCCAGCATTCCCAGAGTCCCCAGATGTCTCAGTCGATTCCAGGGAAACCTGTTTTCCCCGCGATGCCTCGACTTTCATGCCGAGGATCGACTCAGACCTAGGTGGCACGTGGGACAGCCCTGTGAAAAGCCTAGTGGAAAGCCTCATGGGAAAGCCTACAGAGAAAGCCACAGATCCCTGGATCCACGCAAAGGGAAGCGTGACACTGCTGCTAAGCTCGGAGGAAAGTGCACGGGCACGCCACACTCGGACGAGGACTGACTCCCCGGAGACTACAGAAGTACCCCAAGATCCATGTCCCCTCAGGTGGGTCTTCGTGAGCTACAGCTCGTGCAGGCCCACTCGAGAAGAGGACTGACTCCCTGGGAGACTCAGAAGTACCCGAAGTTCCATGTCAGCACTGGAGAGGAATCCTCAGGTTCCGGCACCGACTCCACACAATGTTTTAGCCCCGACTTCGACGGGAGAGGAATCCCGAGAGGCCCCCGAGCAACTCGCATGGGGACTGGCCTTTCCTGAGGCCACCAGAGCGGGTCCCTGAGGTCCCCGTCGTAAGGCGAGAGCACCTGCCGCAACTCGAGAAAATCCAGGAGGTTCTCCCCTCCAGGCGAGATGAGGCCCATTTCCGCTGAGCGTCTCCAGGCTAATTCACACCTAACCTCTGGAACTTCCAAAGGGTCCTTCACACCCTTGCTGCAACTCAAGAAGTTCCCCGACATACCCGTCTCCACTCGAGAGGATCATGAGAGTTCCGCCACATAAAGAGGAGCCTCCGTTTCCGCCACCTAGCTCGAGAGGAGGGATCCTTTCCCTGCGTGGTCGGGAAAGAATTCCCGGAGTTCCCGTCCCATCTCAAGAGGAGGTGATCTCCACAAAAAGGCGAGAGGAACTCCAGGGCCGTGCCACCATTCCCAGAGTCCCCCAGATGTCTCAGTCCTTTCCAGGGAAAACTGTTTTCCCTGCACTGCCTCGACTTTCAAGCCGAGGATCGACTCACTCCATGGTGGCACGTGGGACAGCCCTGTGGGAAAGCCTCGTGGGAAAGCCTCCTGGGAAAGCCTCGATGGAAAGCCACATCCCTTGATCCACGCGAATGGAAGCGCCACACTGCTGCAACAACTCGCGAGGAAAGCGCACGTGCATGCCCCTCTCGAGATGAGGACTGACTCCCCGGGGGAGACTCCAGAAGTACCCAAGATCCATGTCAGCACTGGAGAGGAATCCTCAGGTTCCGGCACCAAATACACACAAGGTCTTAGGCCCCGGCATCGAAGGGAGAGGAATCCGAGAGGCCCCCAAGCAACTCGCATGGGTCTGGCCTTTCCTGAGGCCACCAGAGCAGGTCCCTGAGGGCCCCGTCGTAAGTCGAGAGCACCTGCCGCAACTCGAGAAAATCCAGGAGGTTCTCCCTCCAGGCGAGATGAGGCCCATTTCCACTGAGGCGTCTCGAGGCTAATCACATCTAAACATCTGGAACATCCAAAGGGTCTTCACACCCTTGCTGAAACTCAAGAAGTTCCCCGACATACCCGTCTCCACTCGAGAGGAAGCACGAGAGTTCGCCCACATCCAGAAGAGCCCCGTTTCCGCCTCCTAGCTCGAGAGGAGGATCCTTTCCTGCGTGGTCGGGAAAGAATTCCCGGTGTTCCCGTCGCATCTCAAGAGGAGGCCCTCTCCACAGGAAAGGCGAGAGGAACTCCAGGGTCGTGACACCATTCCAGAGTCCCCCAGACGTCTCAGTCCATTCCAGGGAAACCTGTTTTCCCTGCACTGCCTCGACTTTCAAGCCGAGGATCGACTCACACCACGGTGGCACGTGGGACAGCCCTGTGGGAAAGCCTCGAAAGCCTCCTGGGAAAGCCTCCTGGGAAAGCCTCAATGGAAAGCCACAGATCCCTTGATCCACGCGAAGGGAAGTGACACTGCTGCCACAGCTCGGGAGGAAAGCGCACGTGCATGCCCCCTCGAGACGAGGACTTACTCCCCTGGGGAGACTCCAGATGTACCCAAGATCCATGTCAGCACTGGAGAGGAATCCTCAGGTTCCGGCACCGACTTCACACAAGATCTTAGGCCCGCATCGACGTAGAGGAATCCCGAGAGGCCCCGAGCAACTCGCAAGGGGACTGCCTTTCCTGAGGCCACCAGAGCGGGTCCCTGAGGTCCCCGTCGTAAGTCAAGAGCACCTGCCGCAACTCGAGAAATCCAGGAGTTCTCCCCTCCAGGCGAGATGAGGCCCATTTTCCCTGAGGCGTATCGAGGCTAATCACACCTAAACTCTGAACTTCCAAAGGGTCTTCACACCCTTGCTGCAACTCAAGAAGTTCCCCGACATACCCATCTCCACACTCGAGAGGAAGCACGAGAGTCCCGCCCTAATCCAGAGGAGCCCGTTTCCGCCTCTAGCTCGAGAGGAGGGATACGCACCCTGCGTGGTCGGAAAAGAATTCCCGGCGTTCCCGTCGCATGTCAAGTGGATGCGCTCTCCACAAGAAAGGCGAGAGGAACTCCAGGGTCGTGCCACCATTCCCAGAGACCCCAGATGTCTCAGTCCATTCCAGGGAACCTGTTTTCCCTGCACTGCCTCGACTTTCAAGCCGAGGATCGACTCACACCACGGTGGCACGTGGACAGCCCTGTGGGAAAGCCTCGTGGGAAAGCCTCGAGGGAAAGCCACAGATCCCTTGTTCCAAGCTAAGGGAAGCGTGCCACTGCTGGTAAACCTCGGGAGGAAAGCGCACG
>NW_017201383.1:0-6707 GCF_001704415.2 Capra hircus | reverse complement strand
TGAATTATTTCCAGACAACGCACGGAAAGGATCCCACCTCTGGAGCTAAGAGGCAGAAATCGGGCTCCTCTGGATATGGGTGGGACTCTCGTACTTCCTCTCGAGTGCAGACGGGTATGTCGGAGAATTTCTTGAGTTGCAAGCAAGGGTGTGAAGGACCCTTTGGAAGTTCCAGAGGTTAGGTGTATTATTAGCCTCAAGACGCCTCAGCGGAAATGGGCCTCATCTTGCCTGGAGGGGAGAACCTCCTGGATTTTCTCGAGTTGGGGCAGGTGCTCTCGACTTATGACGGGGACCTCAGGGACCCGCTCTGATGGACTCAGTAAAGCCAGTCCACATGCGCGTTGCTCAGGGGCTCTCGGGATTCCTCTCCCGTCGATGGGCCTACGACCTAGTGTGAATTCGCTGCCGGAACTTGAGGATTCCTCTCCAGTGCTGACATGGATCTTGGGTACTTCTGGAGTCTCCCCAGGGGAGTCAGTCGTAGTCTCGAGTGGGGGCATCCACGTGCGATTTCCTCCAGAGCTGTAGCAGTAGTGTCACGCTTCCATTCGCGTGGATCAAGGGATCTGTGGCTTTCCCTAGAGACTTTCCCACGAGGCTTTCCCACGGGCTTTCCCACGAGGCTTTCCCACAGGGCTGTCCCACGTGCCCCGTGGTGTGAGTCGATCCTCGGCTACAAAGTCAAGGCAGTGCAGGGAAAACAGGTTTCCCTGGAATGGACTGAGACATCTGGGGACTCTGCGAAATGGTGGCACGACCCTTGAGTTCCTCTCGCCTTTCCTGTGGAGAGCGCCTCATCTTGAGATGCGACGGGAACGCCGGGAATTCATTCCCAACCACACAGGGAAAGGATCCCTCCTCTCGAGCAACGAGCCGGAAACGGAGCTCCTCTGGATGTGGCCGGGACCCTCGTGCTTCCTCTTGAGTGGAGACGGGTATGTCGGGGAACTTCTTGAGTTGCAGCATGACTGTGAAAGACTCTTTAGAAGTTCCAGAGTTCACGTGTGATTAGCCTGAGACACATCAGGAAACGGCCTCATCTCACCTGCATGGGAGAACCTCCTGGATTTTACCGAGTTGCGGCAGGTGCTCTCGACTTACGACGGGGACCTCATGGACCCGCTCTGGTTACCTCAGGAAAGGCCAGTCCCCATGTGAGTTGCTAGGTCCTGTCGCTATTCCTCTCCCGTCGATGCCAGGGCCTAAGACCTTGTGTGGAGTCGGGGCCGGAACCTGAGGATTCCTCTCCAGGGCTGACATGCATCTTGGGGTATTTCTGGAGTCTCCCAGGGGAGTCAGTTCTCGTCTCGAGTAGGGGCATGCACGTGCGCTTTCCTCCCGTGCTGTAGCAGCAGTGTCACGCTTCCCGTCGCGTGGATTAGGGATCTGTGGCTTTCCCTCGAGGCTTTCCACGAGGCTTTCCCACAGGGTTGTCACACGTGCCACCAGGTGTGAGTCGATCCTCAGCGTGAAAGTCGAAGCAGTGCAGGGAAAACAGGATCCTCTGGAATGGACTGAGACATCTGGGGGACTCTTGGAATGGTGGCACGACCCATGAGTTCCTCTCGCCTTTCCTGTGCAGCGCGCCTCCTCTTGAGATGCGTCGAAACGTTGGGAATTCTTTCCCGAGGAAGCAGGGAAGGATCCCTCATCTCGAGCTTGGAGGAGGAAACGGAGCTCCTCTGGCGGTTGCCGGACCCTCGTGCTTCCTCTGGAGTGGAGACGGGTATGTCGGGGAACTTCTTGAGTTTTAGCAAGGGTGTTTAGGACACTTTGGAAGTTCCAGAGTTTAGTTGTGATTACTCTCGAGACGCCGCAGAGAAAATGGGCCTCATCTCGACTGGAGCAGAGAACCTCCTGGATTTTCTCGAGTTGCGGCAGGTACTCTCGACATACGAACGTGACCTCAGGGACAGTGTAGCAGATGTGTCACGCTTCCCGTCCCGGGGATCAAGGGATCTGTGGCTTTCCCTCGAGGCTTTCTCACAGGGCTGTCCCACATGCCACCATGGTGTGAGTGGATCCTCGGCGTGAAAGTTGAGGCAGTGCTGGGAAAACGGGTTCCTCTAAAATGGACTGAGACATCTGGGGGACTCTTGAAATGGTGGCACGACCCTGGAGTTCCTCTTGCCTTTCCTATTGAGAACCCTTGCTCTTGAGATGCCATGGGAACGCCGAAAAATCTTTCCTGACTAAGCAGGATAGGATCCTTCATCTCGGAAACGGGGGTTCCTCTGAATGTGGGCGGGACCCTCGTGCTTCCTCTCGTGTGGAGACGGGTATGTCGGGGAACTTCTTGAGTTGCAGCAAGGACCCTTTTTAATTTCCAGAGGTTAGGTGTGATGAGCCTCCAGACACCTCAGAGGAAATGGGCCTCATGCCGCCTGGAGGGGAGAACCTCCTGGATTTTACCCAGTTGCGGCAGGTGCTCTCGAGTTGCGACGGGTCCTCAGGGACCCGCTCTGGTGGCCTCAGGAAAGGCCAGTCCCCATGCGAGTTACCAGGGGGCCTTTAGGGATTCCTCTCCCATCGATGCCGGTGCCTAAGACCTTGTGTGGAGTCGGGGCCAGACCCTGAGGATGCCTCTCCAGTGCTGACATGAATCTTTCCGTACTTCTGGAGTCTCACCAGGGGAGTCAGTCCTCATCTCGTGTGGGGGCATGCACCTGCCATTTCCTCACGACCTGCAGCAGCAGTGTCACGCTTGCCGACGTGTGGATCAAGGGATCTGTCGCTTTCCATTGAGGCTTTCCCACGAGGCTTTCCAACAGGGCTGTCCCACGTGCCACGGTGGTGTGAGTCGATCCTCGGCGTGAACGTCGAGGCAGTGCAGGGAAAACAGTTTCTTCTGGAATGGACTTAGACATCTGGGGGACTCTTGGAATGCTGGCAAGGCCCTGGAGTTCCTCTCGTCTTTCCTGTGGAGAGCGCCTCCTCTTGAGATGCGACGGGAAGGCCGGGAATTCTTTCCCGACGACAAAGGGAAAGGATCCCTCTTCTCGAGCTACGAGGCGGAAACGGGGCTCCGCTGGATATGGGCGGGAACCTCGTCCTTCCTCTCGAGTGGATATGGGTATGTCGGAGAACTTCTTGACTTGCAGCAAGGGTGTGAAGGACCCTTTGGAAGTTCCAGAGGTTAGGTGTGATTAGCCTCGAGAAGCCTCAGCGGAAATGGGCCTCATCTCGCCTGGAGGGGAGAACCTCCTGGATTTTCTCGAGTTGTGGCAGGTGCTCTCGAGTTACGACGGAGACCTCAGGGACCCGCTCTGGTGACCTCAGGAAAGGCCACTCCCCATGCGAGGTGCTAGGGGGCCTCTCAGGATTCCTCTCCGGTCGATGCCGGGGCCTAAGACCTTGTGTGGAGTCGGGACCGGAACCTGAGGATTCCTCTCCAGTGCTGACATGGATCTTGGCGTACTTCTGGAGTCTCCCAAGCTTGCGTCAGTCCTCGGCTCGAGTGGGGTCATGCACGTGCGCTTTCCTCCCGAGCGGTAGCAGCAGTGTCACGCTTCCCTTCTCGTGGATCAAGGAATCTGTGGCTTTCCCTGGAGTCTTTCCCATGAGGCTTTCCCACAAGGCTATTCACTTGCCACCATGGTGTGAGTCGATCCTCGGCGTGAAAGTCGAACCAGTGCAGGGAAAACAGGAACCTCCTTCCCCACAGTAGGGGATACACTGTCCCCTTGGGCGGGTATCTCCAGGGCACTCGTGCTGGGGGGTTGCCCGCGGAGGTGCGGGCCTCAGGCTCCACGTGAGAAAAGCCCCAAATGGCATTAGCTGCCAGTCCAGACGCTGGCCCCTCAGGTCTCTGGCCGGAGCCTTGGGCTCCAGGCAACTCCAAAGCCCTCTGGGGGTGGCACTCTGGGACTGCTGTAGGGAAAGGATGCCAAGAGCCCACGGAGGAGTTGGGGAGGGGGCATGGGGGAAACGGCGGCGAGGACAGCGAGGGATCTAGGTGGAGGCGCTGGAGAGAGCGTCTGGTGTCCCGGAATGCCTCGGAGGAGCCAGCGGGGGACAGTCCGAGGCCCAGGGACCTGTGGAATGTGAAAAGGCGGGAAATCTCAGAGCAAGGCAGGCTGGGAAAGGGGGCGTTGGTGGCCAATTCAAAGGGACCTAGGGGCGTTTCCTGGGCGGTGAGTTCCCTTGCACTGCTGAGGACCCCTGATTGATCCACTCGGGTTGAACCCACCCCCGCTGCGAGGGAGGGCCACAAACCAAAGCCCCCGAACTGCCCGCCCACCCCAACGGGGATCTTGGCGGTCCAGGGCACAGCCGTGCCCGGAAAAGCCCCACTCGCTCCACGGGACTCCGTCCAGGTCTCTGCTTGGAAAGAGGCCAGGGGCGGCCCCCTCCATCTACCCACCCAAACCCTATTGACGTCAATGTGGCGGAGACGCCTCCCGTTCTCCAGAGTCCTGAGCTGCTGGGTCCCCGCCCACTCAGCCAGCAGTCTGCAGCGTGCCCGTGTGCCTCTCCCACCATGGCTTCGTCCGGCTCCTCCAGCACCTCAAGCGGTACGTTTGCCCTCGGTCCTGTGGTCGGATCACATCTCAGGGGATTTGCGGGTGGCCTGGGCAAGGGCTCTCGGCCAATGTGTTGACCCCCCTCCCACCCGAGAACGGCTGGGACCCATCGGCCAGGCCCGGGGTTCCGAGGCGTCAGGTGTGCCCAAATTCGGAGGGCGTGGCATCGTTCGTTCATCTTGCTCCTTTGGCACACACATGGCTTCTCCGTTCTCTTTTCTGGAAAGACAGTGTTGTTTCAGGGGGCGTGCTGCGGGGGGGGGCCGGGGTTGGGGGTGGTGGGAGCGGGTGCTTTGCTGGGATGAGGCCCTTTATCCTCACATCTTCATGTGGGAATGGGAGTCGGGGAGCTCTGTGGCCTTGCTGCCTTCAGTGGCTTCCTCTGCACAGGGGCCTAGTGGCTTCTGCCTTTTGTCAGGCGTTACGGGGTTTGGCGTCGCTTTGGTGGCCTTGGCCTTAGCCTTGGCCTGGGCCTTGGCCTTGCCCTTGGCGTTGCTGTTGCCCTTGCCTTGGTCTTGGGCTTGGCCTTGCCCTGCCTTGAACTTGAACTTGACCTTGACCTTGACCTTGACCTTGACCTTGAACTTGACCTTGAACTTGACTTGACCTTGAACTTGAACTTGACCTGAACTGAACTTGAAACTTGAACTTGAACTTCAACTTCACTTGACCTTGACTTGACCTTGACCTTTGAACTTGACTTGAACTTGAACTTGACTTTGACTTGAACTTGAACTTGACTTGACCTTGAACTTGAACTTGAAACTTGACTTTGAACTTGAACTTGAACTTGACTTGAACTTGATCTTGACCTTAACATTGAACTTGAACTTGAACTTGACCTTGACTTGAACTTGAACTTGAACTTGAACTTGACCTTGACCTTGAACTTGAACTTGAACTTCACCTTGACCTTGAACTTGAACTTGATTGACTTGACTTCAACTTGAACTTGAACTTGAACTTGAACTTGACCTTGAACTTGAACTTGACCTTGAACTTGAACTTCAAACTTGAACTTCCTTGACCTTGACTTCAACTTGAACTTGACACCTTGACAACTTGAACTTCACTTTGAACTTGAATTGACTTGACCTTGACCTTGAACTTGAACTTGAACCCTTGAACTTGATTGACCTTTTGGATCTTGAGCTTGAAACTTGAACTTTGAACTTGAATTGACCTTGAAACCCTTGACCTTGAAACAACGGGAGACCCTCGAGATTTGCTCAGAGCACGGAGGTCCAGAAGCAGGCCCTGTATCTCCCCTTCCCTTTGTGATCATTGCAAAGACATTCCTAGCTGATAGCGGGAGTGCCCCTGAAAGAAGCAAGCAGTGGGAGTGTGTTTGACACGACTGTGTGCCCTTCCTGGCCTCATCTCCACAAGGGGCCTTTCCTCTCGAAGTAGGCCCCATGTCCCCTTGGGGAGGGTGTCATGCCTCTTTTCTCCTCACTGCCAAAGGGTGGAGCCAAGCTCGCTCTGTCAGAGGTACAAAAACAGCAATTGAATGATTTTCAAGCTCTTGCTAGCTGCACCCTTTCAGGGCCCACTTTACTGAACAGGTGCTCTGTGGCCCCTGGTTGGGTATGCAGGTTCACAAACAGGGTGAGATCCTGTCCAAGCCAAGAATTTTCCTGAAAGACCTAGGCTCACTAGAGCTCTCTCTCCAGAGCAAAGGGGATAGAGGAGATGTATGGAGAGTCTTGGCCTTTCCCTGTGAGTGTGGGGCTACTATCCCTACGGCCCAAAGCTCAGGGATAACTGCCTCTAAGAAAGGAATGGCAAGAAGCCTATTCTTGGAGGTTGGGACAGGGAGTTCGCAGCATGTGGGGAAAGAAAGACTTCTTCGGGGAAGAAGAGGCAACCACCGGGGGTGTGTTTGCAAGCCTCTATTTGGAAGGAACAGGTTTGCTTATACAACTCAAGACCTCCAGATCTGCTCAGAGGACTGAAGTTCCAGAGACAGGGCCATGTATCTCCCTTCCCTTTGAGATCCTTGCAAAGACATTCCTAGCAGATCGTGGAGTGCCCATGAAGAAGCAAGCAGGGGAGTGTGCTTGACATCACTGGCTGCCTACCTGGGCTCAGCTCCTCAAGGGCCTTTCTCTCCTGGTAGGCCCTATGTCCCCTTTGGGAGAGGGTGGTGCCCTCTTCCCTCCAACACTGCCAAAGGGTGGA
>NW_017201382.1:0-6708 GCF_001704415.2 Capra hircus | reverse complement strand
TGGAAAGAAACAACCAAACTCTTGAAGAGACACTTTCAAATGGATCATCATAGAGACTGACTGTACATGGATGGGCTTGCTTCCGGCAGACTTACTCATATTACGGGTAACCGCACGTTCCCACAGTTGTTGTCCTTATGAAATTTTCTATGGGAGACCCCCTCCCACAGTGAGGCAGGTGTTAGCAGATTTGCCACAAGTAAGGGGGTGGGATTTCACAGCAGATGGAACAATTAGGTAAGGTAATAAATCAGGTAACTAAGTTTGTATAAAAAAGAATCTCATTCCCCCTTGAGGAACAGATTCATGAATTTGTGCTCAGTGATCAGGTGTGGCTCAATGACTGGAAACACAATTCCTTGGCCTGACATCGGAAAGGTCCTTATACTGTTGTTTTAGCCACAATTCTGAAAGAGATGGGAATACCAGACCACCTAACCTGCCTCTTGAGAAATCTGGATGAAGGTCAGGAAGCAACAGTTAGAGCAGGACATGGAACAACAGACTGGTTCCAAAAAGGAAAAGGAGTATGTCAAGGCTGTATATTGTCACCCTGTTTATTTAACTTCTATGCAGAGTACATCATGAAAATGCTGGGATGGAAGATACATGAGCTGGAATCAAGATTGCCGGTAGAAATATCAATAAACTTAGATATGCAGATGACACCACCATTATGGCAGAACGTGAAGAGGAACGGGTATGTCGGGGAACTTCTTGAGTTGCAGCAAGGGTGTGAAGGACCCTTTGGAAGTTCCAGAGGTTAGGTGTGGTTAGTCTCGAGATGCCTCAGCAGAAATGGGCCTCATGTCGCCTGGAATGGAGAGGCTCCTGGATATTCCCAAGTTTCAGCAGGTGCTCTCGAGTTACGACGGGGATTCAGGGACCCGCTCTGGCGGCCGCAGGAAAGCCAGTCATCATGCGTGTTGCTAGGGGCCTCTTGTGATTCCTCTCCGTCGATGCCGGGGCCTAAGACCTTGTGTGGAGTCGGGGCCGGGAGCTGAGGATTCCTCTCCAGTGCTGACATGGATTTTGGGGTACTTCTGGAGTCTCCACAAGGGAGTCAGGCCTCGTCTCGAGTGGGGATGAGCGTGCCCTTTCCTCCCATGCTGTAGCAGCAGTGTCACGCTTCCCCTTGCGTGGACCAAGGGATCTGTGGCTTTCCCTCGAGTCTTTCCCACGAGGCTTTCCCACAGGGGCTGTCCCACGTGTCACGGTGGTGTGAGTCGATCCTCGGCATGAAAGCCGAGGCAGTGCAGGGAAAACAGGTTCCTGTGGAATGGACTGAGACATCTGGGGGTCTTGGAATGGTGGCACGACCCTGCAGTTCCTCTCCCTTTCCTTTGAGAGCGCGCTCCTCTTGAGATGCGATGGGAATGCCGGGAATTCTTTCCCGACCAAGCAGGGAAAGGATCCCTCCTCTCGAGCTACGAGCCGGAAACGGAGCTCCTCTGGATGTGGCCGGGACCCTCGTGCTTCCTCTTGAGTGGAGACGGGTATGTCGGGAACTTCTTGAGTTGCAGCATGACTGTGAAAGACTCTTTGGAAGTTCCAGAGGTCACGTGTGATAGCCTCCAGACACCTCAGGGGAAAAGGGCCTCATCTCGCCTGCAGGGGAGAACCTCCTGGATTTTACCGAGTTGCGGCAGGTGCTCTCGACTTACGATGGGACCTCATGGACCCGCTCTGGTGACCTCAGGAAAGGCCAGTCCCCATGCGAGTTGCTAGAGGGCCTGTCGCTATTCCTCTCCCGTTGATGCCAGGGCCTAAGACCTTGTGTGGAGTCGGGGCGGAACCTGAGGATCCTCTCCAGGGCTGACATGCATCTTGGGGTACTTCTGGTTTCTCCCAGGGGAGTCAGTCCTAGTTCGAGTGGGGGCATGCACGTGCGCTTTCCTCCGTGCTGTAGCAGCAGTGTCACGCTTCCCTTCGCGTGGATCAAGGTATCTGTGGCTTTCCCTCGAGGCTTTCCACGAGGCTTTCCCACAGGGCTCTCCCACGTACCACCGTGGTGTGAGTCGATCCTCGGCGTGAAAGTCGAAGCAGTGCAGGGAAAACAGGATCCTCTGGATGGACTGAGACATCTGGGGCACTCTTGGAATGGTGGCACGACCCATGAGTTCCTCTCGCCTTTCCTGTGCAGCGCGCCTCCTCTTGAGATGCGTCGGAAACGTCGGGAATTCTTTCCGAGGAAGCAGGGAAGGATCCCTCATCTCGAGTTTGGAGGCGGAAACGGAGCTCCTCTGGAGTGGCCGGACCCTCGTGCTTCCTCTGGAGTGGAGACGGTATGTCGGGGAACTTCTTGAGTTGTAGCAAGGGTGTGTAGGACCCTTTGGAAGTTCCAGAGTTTAGGTGTGATTACTCTCGAGACGCCGCAGAGAAAATGGGCCTCATCTCGACTGGAGCAGAGAACCTCCTGGATTTTCTCGAGTTGAGGCAGGTGCTCTCGACTTACGACCGTGACCTCAGGGACAGTGAAGCAGATGTGTCACGCTTCCCGTCGCGGGGATCAAGGGATCTGTGGCTTTCCCTCGAGGCTTTCCCACGAGGCTTTCCACAGGGCTGTCCCACGTGCCACCATGGTGTGAGTGGATCCTCGCGTGAAAGTCGAGGCAGTGCAGGAAACAGGTTCCTCTGAAATGGACTGAGACATCTGGGGGACTCTTGGAATGGTGGCACGACCCTGGAGTTCCTCTCGCCTTTCCTATTGAGAGCCCTTGCTCTTGAGATGCCACAAGAATGCGAAAAATCTTTCCTGACTAAGCAGGATAGGATCCTTCATCTCGAGCTGCCAGGCGGAAACGGGGTTCCTCTGAATGTGGGCGGGACCCTCGTGCTTCCTCTCGTGTGGAGACGGGTATGTCGGGGAACTTCTTGAGTTGAAGCAAGGACCCTTTTGAATTTCCAGAGTTTAGGTGTGATGAGCCTCCAGACACCTCAGAGGAAATGGGCCTCATCTTGCCTGGAGGGGAGAACCTCCTGGATTTTCTAGAGTTGGGCAGGGACTCTCGAGTTACGACGGGGACCTCAGGGACCCGCTCTGGTGGCCTCAGGAAAGGCCAGTGCCCATGGGAGTTGCAAGGGGCCTTTCGGGACTATCTCCCGTCGATGTCGGGGCCTAAGACCTTGTGTGGAGTCGGGCTGGAACTGAGGATTCCTCTCCAGTGCTACCATGGATCTTGGCGTACTTCTGGAGTCTCCCCTGGGGAGTCAGTGCTCATCTCGTGTGGGGGCATGCACGTGAGCTTTCCTCACGAACTGTAGCAGCAGTGTCACACTTCCCGTCGCATGGATCAAGGGATCTGTGGCTTTCCTCGACGCTTTACCCGAGGGTTTCCCACAGGTCTGTCCCACGTTCCACCGTGGTGTGAGTCGATCAAAGCTCCCCGCGACGGAAGTGTGACACTGCTGCTACAGTTCGTGAGGAAAGCTCACGTGCATGCCCCACACGAGATGAGCACTGACTCCCAGGGAGACTCCAGAAGTACCCCAAGATCCATGAGCACTGGAGAGGAATCCTCAGAACACAAGGTCTTAGGCCCCGACATCGACGGGAGAGTCCCCGAAAGGCCCTGCAACTCCCATGGGCACTGGCCTTTCCTGAGGCCACCAGAGCGGGTCCCTGAGGTCCCCGTCGTAACTCGAGAGACCCTGCCCAACTCTAGAAAATCCAGGAGGTTCTCCCTCCAGGCGATGAGGCCCATTTCCTCTGAGGTGTCTGGAGGCTCATCACACCTAAACTCTGGAAATTCAAAAGGGTCCTTGCTGCAACTCAAGAAGTTCCCCGACATACCCGTCTCCACGAGAGGAAGCACGAGGGTCCCGCCCACATTCAGAGGAACCCCGTTTCCGCCTGGTAGCTCGAGATGAGGATCCTATCCTGCTTAGTCAGGAAAGATTTTTCGGCGTTCCCGTGGCATCTCAAGAGCAAGGGCTCTCAATAGGAAAGGCGAGAGGAACTCCAGGGTCGTGCCACCATTCCAAGAGTCCCCAGATGTCTCAGTCCATTTCAGAGGAACCTGTTTTCCTGCACTGCCTCGACTTTCACGCCGAGGATCCACTCACACCATGGTGGCACGTGGGACAGCCCTGTGGAAAGCCTCGTGGGAAAGCCTCGAGGGAAAGCACAGATCCCTTGATCCCGCGACGGGAAGCGTGACACATCTGCTTCACTGTCCCTGAGGTCACGGTCGTAAGTCGAGAGCACCTGCCTCAACTCGAGAAAATCCAGGAGGTTCTCTGCTCCAGTCGAGATGAGGCCCATTTTCTCTGCGGCGTCTCGAGAGTAATCACACCTAAACTCTGGAACTTCCAAAGGGTCCTACACACCCTTGCTACAACTCAAGAAGTTCCCCGACATACCCGTCTCCACTCCAGAGGAAGCACGAGGGTCCGGCCACTCCAGAGGAGCTCCGTTTCCGCCTCCAAACTCGAGATGAGGGATCCTTCCCTGCTTCCTCGGGAAAGAATTCCCGACGTTTCCGATGCATCTCAAGAGGAGGCGCGCTGCACAGGAAAGGCGAGAGGAACTCATGGGTCGTGCCACCATTCCAAGAGTGCCCCAGATGTCTCAGTCCATTCAGAGGATCCTGTTTTCCCTGCACTGCTTCGACTTTCACGCCGAGGATCGACTCACACCACGGTGGTACGTGGAGAGCCCTGTGGGAAAGCCTCGTGGGAAAGCCTCGAGGAAAGCCACAGATCCCTTGATCCACGCGAAGGGAAGCGTGACACTGCTGCTACAGCACGGGAGGAAAGCGCACGTGCATGCCCCCACTCGAACGAGGACTGACTCCCTGGGGAGACTCCAGAAGTACCCCAAGATGCATGTCAGCCCTGGAGAGGAATCCTCAGGTTCCGGCCCCGACTCCACACAAGGTCTTAGGCCCTGGCATCAACGGAGAGGAATAGCGACAGGCCCTCTAGCAACTCGCATGGGGACTGGCCTTTCCTGAGGTCACCAGAGCGGGTCCATGAGGTCCCCATCGTAAGTCGAGAGCACCTGCCGCAACTCGGTAAAATCCAGGAGGTTCTCCCTGCAGGCGAGATGAGGCCCTTTTCCCCTGAGGTGTCTCGAGGCTAATCACACGTGACCTCTGGAACTTCCAAAGAGTCTTTCACAGTCATGCTGCAACTCAAGAAGTTCCCCGACATACCCGTCTCCACTCAAGAGGAAGCACGAGGGTCCCGGCCACATCCAGAGGAGCTCCGTTTCCGGCTCGTAGCTCGAGAGGAGGATCCTTTCCCTGCTTGGTCGGGAAAGAATTCCCGGCATTCCCATCGCATCTCAAGAGGAGGCGCTCTCCAAAGGAAAGGGAGAGGAACTGCAGGGTCGTGCCACCATTCCAAGACTCCCCCAGATGTCTCAGTCCATTCCACAGGAACCTGTTTTCCCTGCACTGCCTCGGCTTTCATGCCGAGGATCGACTCACACCACCGTGACACGTGGGACAGCCCTGTGGGAAAGCCTCGTGGGAAAGACTCGAGGGAAAGCCACAGATCCCTTGGTCCACGCAAGGGGAAGCGTGACACTGCTGCTACAGCATGGGAGGAAAGGCACGCTCATGCCCCACTCGAGACGAGGCCTGACTCCCTTGTGGAGACTCCAGAAGTACCCCAAAATCCATGTCAGCACTGGAGAGGAATCCTCAGCTCCCGGCCCCGACTCCACACAAGGTCTTAGGCCCCGGCATCGACGGGAGAGGAATCACAAGAGCCCCTAGCAACACGCATGATGAACTGGCATTTCCTGCGGCCGCCAGAGCGGGTCCCTGAAGTCCCATCGTAACTCGAGAGCACCTGTTGAAACTCGGGAATATCCAGGAGCCTCTCCTTTCCAGGCGACATGAGGCCCATTTCCGCTGAGGCATCTCGAGACTAACCACACCTAACCTCTGAACTTCCAAAGGGTCCTTCACACCCTTGCTGCAACTCAAGAAGTTCCCCGACATACCCGTTCCTCTTCACGTTCTGCCATAATGGTGGTGTCATCTGCATATCTAAGTTGATTGATATTTCTACCGCAATCTTGATTCCAGCTTATGTATCTTCCATCCCAGCATTTTCATGATGTACTCTGCATATAAGTTAAATAAACAGGGTGACAATATACAGCCTTGACATACTCCTTTTCCTTTTTGGAACCAGTCTGTTGTTCCATGTCCTGCTCTAACTGTTGCTTCCTGACCTTCATCCAGATTTCTCAAGAGGCAGGTTAGGTGGTCTGGTATTCCCATCTCTTTCAGAATTGTGGCTAAAACAACAGTATAAGGACCTTTCCAATGTCAGGCCAAGGAATTGTGTTTCCAGTCATTGAGCCACACCTGATCACTGAGCACAAATTCATGAATCTGTTCCTCAAGGGGAATGAGATTCTTTTTTATACAAACTTAGTTACCTGATTTATTACCTTACCTAATTGTTCCATCTGCTGTGAAATCCCACCCCCTTACTTGTGGTAAATCTGCTAACACCTGCCTCACTGTGGGAGGGGGTCTCCCATAGAAAATTTCATAAGGACAACAACTGTGGGAACGTGCGGTTACCCGTAATATGAGTAAGTCTGCGGAAGCAAGCCCATCCATGTACAGTCAGTCTCTATGATCCATTTTGAAAGTGTCTCTTCAAGAGTTTGGTTGTTTCTTCCACCCACATTCCAGAACACTGCGAGGCCTATAATGCTGTATGTAATTAATCGTGATATTTTAG
>NW_017201381.1:0-6708 GCF_001704415.2 Capra hircus | reverse complement strand
TCCAGGAGGTTCTCCCCTCCAGGCGAGATGAGGCCCATTTCCGCTCAGACTTCTCGAGGCTAATCACACCTAAACTCTGGAACTTCCAAAGGGTCCTTCATACCCTTGCTGCTACTCAAGAAGTTCCCCGACTTACCCGGCTCCACTCCAAAGGAAGCACGAGACTCCCGCCCACATCCAGAGGAGACCCGTTTCTGCCTCTAGCTCGAGAGGAGGGATCCTTTCCCTGCGTGGTCGGGAAAGAATTCCCGGCTTTCCCGTCGCATCTCAAGAGGAGGCACTCTCCACAGGAAAGGCGAGAGGAACTGCAGGGTCGTGCCACCATTCCAGAGTCCCCCAGATGTCTCAGTCCATTTCAGGGAAACCTGTTTTCCCTGCACTGCCTCGACTTTCAAGCCGATTTTCGACTCACACCACGGTGGCGCGTGGGACACCCCTGTGGGAAAGCCTCGTGGGAAAGCCTCGTGGGAAAGCCTCGAGGGAAAGCCACAGATCCCTTGATCCACGCGAAGGGAAGCGTGACCCTGCTGCTACAGCTCGGGAGGAAAGCGCACGTGCATGCCCCCACTCGAGACGAGTTCTGACTCCCTGGGGAGACTCCAGAAGTTCCCCAAGATCCATATCAGCACTGGAGAGAAATCCTCAGGTTCCGGAACCGACTCCACACAAGGCCTTATGCTCCGGCATCGATGGGAGTGGAATCCCGAGAGGCCCCCGAACAACTCGCATGGGGACTGGCATTTCCTGAGGCCACCAGAGTGCGTCCCTGAGGTCCCCGTCGTAAGTTGAGAGCACCTGCCGCAACTCGAGAAAATCCAGGAGATTCCTCCCCTCCAGGCGAGGTGAGGCTCGCTTCTACTGAGGCATCTCGAGGCTAATCACACCTAACCTCTGGAACTTCCAAAGGGTCCTTCACACCCTTGCTGCAACTCAAGAAGTTCCTCGACATTCCCATCTCCACTCGAGAGGAAGACCGAGCGTCCCGCCTTCATCCAGAGGAGACCCTTTTCCGCCTCATAGCTGCAGACGAGGGATCCTTTCCTTGCGGGTCGGGAAAGAATTCCCGGCGTTCCCGTCGCATCTCAAGAGGAGGCGCTCTCCACAGGAAAGGCGAGAGGGACTCAAGGGTCGTGTCACCATTCCCAGAGTCCCCCAGATGTCTCAGTCCATTCCAGGGAAACCTGTTTTCCCTGCACTGCCTCGACTTTCAAGCCGAGGATCAACTCACACCACGGTGGCACGTGGGACAGCCCTGTGGGAAAGCCTCGAAAGAAAGCCTCGACGGAAAGCCACAGATCCCTTGATCCACGTGAAGGGAAGCGCAACACTGCTGCTACAGCTAGGGAGGAAAGCGCACGTGCATGGCCCCAATCGAGATGAGGTCTGACTCCCCTGGGGAGACTCCAGAAGTTCCCCCAAGATCCATGTCAGCACTGGAGAGGAATCCTCAGGTTCCGGCACCGACTCAACACAAGGTCTTAGGCACCGGCATCGACGGGAGAGGAATCCCGAGAGTCCCCCGAGCAAACTCGCAGGCGGACTGGCCTTTCCAGAGGCCACCAGAGCGGGTCCCTGAGGTCCCTGTTGTAAGTCGAGAGCACCTGCCGCAACTCGAGAAAATGCAGGAGGTTCTCCCCTCCAGGCGAGATGAGGCCCATTTCCGCTGAGGCGTCTGGAGGCTAATCACACCTAACCTCTGGAACTTCCAAAGGGTCCTTCACACCCTTGCTGCAACTCAAGAAGTTCCCCGACTTACCCGTCTCCATTCGAGAGGAAGCACGAAGTCCCGCCCACATTCAGAGGAGAACCGTTACTGCCTCCTAGCTCAAGAGGAGGGATCCTTTCCCTGCGAGGTCGGGAAAGAATTCCCCGCCTTTCCGTCGCATCTCAAGAGGAGGCTCTCTCCAAAGGAAAGGCGAGAGGAACTCCAGGGTCGTGCCACCATTCCCAGAGTCCCCCAGATGTCTCAGTCCATTCCAGGGAAACCTGTTTTCCCTGCAGTGCCTCAGACTTTCAAAGCCGAGGATCGACTCACACCACGGTGGCACGTGGGACAGCCCTGTGGGAAAGCCTCGTGGGAAAGCCACAGACCCCTTGATCCATGCGAAGGGAAGCGTGACACTGCTGCTACAGCTCGGGAGGAAATCGAACGTGCATGCCCCCACTCGAGACGAGGACTGACTCCTCTGGGGAGACTCCAGAAGTACCCGAAGATCCATGGCAGCACTAGAGAGGAATCCTCAGGTTCCGGCACCGACTCCACACAATGATCTTAGGCCCCCGGTATCGACGGAAGGGAATCCCGAGAGGCCCCCGAGCAACTCACATGGGGACTGGCCTTTCCTGAGGCCACCAGAGCGGGTCCCTGAGGTCCCAGTCGTAAGTCGAGATCACCTGCCGCAAGTCCAGAAAATCCAGGAGGTTCCACCCTCCAGGCGAGATGAGGCACATTTCTGCTGAGGGCGTCTCGAGGCTAATCACATCTACCCTCTTTAACTTCCAAAGTGTCATTCACACCCTTGCTGCAACTCAAGAAGTTCCCCGACATACCCGTCTCCACTCGAGAGGAAACACCAGAGTCCCGACCACATCCAGAGGAGCCCCGTTTCCGCCTCATAGCTTGAGACGAGGGATCCTTTCCCTGCCTGGTCGGGAAAGAATTTCCGGCGTTCCCGTCGCATCTCAAGAGGAGGCGCTCTCCACAGGAAAGGCGAGAGGAACTCCAGGGTCGTGCCACCATTCCCAGAGTCCCCCAGATGTCTCCGTCCAGTCCAGGGAAACCTGTTTTCCCTTCACTGCCTCGACTTTCAAGCCGAGAATCAACTCACACTACGGTGGCACGTGGGACAGCCCTGTGGGAAAGCCTCGTGGGAAAGCCTGGTGGGATAGCCTCGAGGGAAAGCCACAGATCCCTTGATATACGCGAAGGGAAGCGTGAGACTGCTGCTACAGCTCGGGAGGAAAGCGCACGTGCATGCCCCACTCGAGAGGAGGACTGACTCCCCTGGGGAGACTCCAGAAGTACCCCAAGATCCATGTCAGCACTGGAGAGGAATCCTCAGGTTCCGGCACCGACTCCACACAAGATCTTAGGCCCCGGCATCGAGGGTAGAGGAATCCCGAGAGGCCCCCGAGCAACTTGCATGGGGACTGGCCTTTCCTGAGGCCACCCAGAGCGGGTCCCTGAGGTCCCCGTCGTAAGTCGAAAGCACCTGCCGCAACTCGAGAAAAATCCAGGAGGTTCTCCCTCCAGGCGAGATGAGGCCCATTTCCGCTGAGGCGTCTCGAGGCTAATCACACCTAACCTCTGGAACTTCCAAAGGGTCCTTCACACCCTTGCTGCAACTCAAGAAGTTCCCCCATACCCGTCTCCGCTCGAGTGGAAGCACGAGTGTCCCGCCCACATCTAGAGGAGCCCCGTTTCCGCCTCCTAGCTCGAGAGGAGGGATCCTTTCCCTGCGTGGTCGGGAAAGAATTCCCGGCGTTCCCGGCGCATTTCAAGAGGAGGCGCTCTCCACAGGAAAGGCAAGAGGAACTCGAGGGTCGTGCCACCATTCCCAGAGTCCGCCAGAAAATTCCTTGTCGGGAAATTTTATTGGCCTTCCGCGTAAACCTAGCTATTCAGCCTTTTTCCTCCAGTTAATCTTCTTACTACCTATAATTTCTTAATCTCATCTTACATTAATAAATACACAAGACTTTCCATGTCAACGCCGTCCATCCATCGAATTCCCTGGATCCAGCGGGGCTGGACCCGGCACACTGAGATATCTGGGGGACTCTTGGAAAGATGGCACGACACTGGAGTTTCTCTCGCCTTTCCTGTGGAGAGCGCCTCCTCTTGAGATGCGACGGGAACACCGGGAATTCTTTCCGGAACATACAGGAAAAGGATACCTGACCGCGAGGTACGAGGCGGAAACGGGGCTGCTCTGGATGTGGGCGGGACTCTCGTGCTTCCGTCTCGAGGTGGAGTCAGGTATGTTGGGGAACTTCTTGAGTTGTAGCAAGGGTGTGAAGGACCCTTTGGAAGTTCCAGGGGTTAGGTGTGATTAGCCTCGAGACGCCTGAGCGGGAAATGGGCCTCATCTCGCCTGGAGGGGAGAACCTCCTGGATTTTCTCGAGTTTCGGCAGGTGCTCTTGACTTATGACGGGGACCTCAGGGACCCGCTCTGGTGGCCTCAGGAAAGGCCAGTCCCCATGCGAGTTGCTCGGGGGCCTCTCGGGATTCCTCTCCCTTCGACGCCTGGGCCTAAGACCTTGTGTGGAGTCGGTGCCGGAACCTGAGGATTCCTCTCCAGTGCTGACATGCATCTTACGGTACTTCTGGAGTCTCCCCAGGGAGTCAGTCCTCGTCTCGAGTGGGGGCATGCACGTTCGCTTTCCTCCCGAGCTGTAGCAGAACTGTCACGCTTCCCTTCCCTTGGATCAAGGGATCTGTGGGCTTTCCCTCGAGGCTTTCCAGGAGGCTTTCCCACGAGGCTTTCCCACAGGGCTGTCCCACGTGCCACCGTGGTGTGAGTCGATCCTCGGCTTGAAAGTCGAAGCAGTGCAGGGAAAACAGGTTTCCCTGGAATGGACTGAGACATCTGGGGGACTCTGGGAATGGTGGCACGACCCTGGAGTTCCTCTCGCCTTTCCTGTGGAGAGCGCCTCCTCTTGAGATGAGACAGGAACGCCGGGAGTTCTTTCCTGACCATGCAGGGAAAGGATCCCTCCTCTCGAGCTAGGAGGCGGAAACGGGGCTCCTCTGTTGTGGGCGGGACTCTCGTTCTTCCTCTCGAGTGGAGAGAGGTATGTAGGGGATCTTCTTGAGTTGCAGCAAGGGTGTGAAGGACCCTTTGGAAGTTCAGAGGTTAGGTGTGATTAGACTCGAGACGTCTCAGCGGAAATGGCCTCATCTCGACTGCAGGGGAGAACCTCCTGGGTTTTCTCGAGTTTCAGCAGGTGCTCTCGCAGTTACGACCGGACTTATGTAACCCGCTCTGGTCCACTCAGGTAATGCCAGTCGACTTGCGAGTTGCTAAGGGGCCTCTCGGGATTCCTCTCCGGTCGATGAGGGCCTAAGACCTTTTTTGGAATCGGTGCCCGAACCTGAGGTTTCCTCTCCAGTGCTGAAATGGATCTTGGGGTACTACTGGAGTCTCCACAGGGGAGTCATCTTCGTCTCCAATGGGGGCATGCACGTGCGCTTTTCTCCCGAGCATTAGGAGGCAGAGTCAATTTTCCCGTTGGGTTGATCAAAGGGTTTCTTGTTTTCCCTCGAGGCTTTCCCACGTGGCTTTCCCACGAGGCTTTCCCACAGGGCTGTCCCACGTGCCACCATCGTGTGAGTCGGTCCTCCGCGTGAACGTCGAGGCAGTGCAGGGTAAACAAGTTCGTCTGGAAAGGACTGAGTCATCTGGGGGACTCTTGGAATGGTGGAACGACCCTGAGTTCCTCTCACCTTTCTTGTGGAGCGTGCCTCCTCTTGAGATGGCGACAGGTACGACAGGAATTCTTTCCCGGCCAATCAGGGAAAGCATCCCTCACATTGAGCTAGAGGGGGAATTGGGGCTCCTCTGATGTGGGTGGTACCCTGGTGATTCCTATGTAGTGGCGACGGGTCTCTTCTGGATCTTTTGAGTCGCAACAAGGGTGTGAAGGACCCTTTGGAAGTTCCAGAGGTTAGGTGTGATTAGCCTCGAGACGTCTCAGTGGAAATGGGCCTCATCTCGCCTGAAGGGGAGAATCTCCTTCATTTTCTCGAGTTGTGGCAGGTGCTCTCGACTTACGACGGGGACCTCAGGGACCCGTTCTGTTGGCTTAGGAAGACCAGTCCCATGCGAGTTGCTAGAGGCCTCTCGGGATTCCTCACCGGTAGATGCCGGGGCCCAAGACCTTCGGTGGAGTGGGGCCAGAACCTGAGTATTCCTCTCCAGTGCTGACATGTTTTTGGGATACTTCTGAAGTCTCCCAAGGGGAATCAGTCCTCGTCTCGAGTGGGGGCATGTGCATGCTCTTTCCTCCCGAGCTGTAGCAGCAGTGTCATGCTTCCCGTCGCGTGGATCAATGGATCTGTGGGCTTTTCCTCTAGGCTTTTCCTAGAGGATTTCCCACGAGGCTTCCCCACAGGGCTGTCCCCCGTGCCACGTGGTGTGAGGCGATCCTCGGCATGAAAGTTTAAAGCACTCTGTAAAAAACAAGATCCTCTGGAATGGACTGAGACATCTGGGGACGCTTGGAATGGTGGCACGACATGGAGTTCCTCTCTCCCTTCCTGTGGAGAGGCGCCTCCACCTGAGATGCGACGGGAATGCCGGAAGTTCTTTCCGACCAAGCAGGGAAAGGATCCCTCATCTCTAGCTAGGAGGATGAAACGGGGCTACTCTGATGTGGGCAGGACCCTCGTGTTTCCTCTCGAGTGGAGATGGGAATGTCGGGGAACTTCTTGAGTTGCAGCAAGGGTGTGAAGGACCCTTTGGAAGTTCCAGAGATTAGATGTAATTAGCCTCGAGACACCTCATTGGAAATGGGCCTCATCTCGCCTGGAGGGAGAACTCCTGGATTTTCTCGAGTTGCGGCAGGTGCTCCCGACTTACGACGGGGACCCTCAGGGACCCGCTCTGGTGACTTCATCAAAGTCCAGTCCCATGCCAGATGCTGGGGCTTCTCTTGATAACTCTCCTGTTTGATGCCCGGCCGAACAACTTGTGTGGATTCGGGGC
>NW_017201380.1:0-6708 GCF_001704415.2 Capra hircus | reverse complement strand
CCCTGGAATGGACTGAGACATCTGGGGGACTCTGGGAATGTGGCACGACCATGGAGTTCCTCTCGCCTTTCCTGTGGAGAGCGACTCCACTTGAGATGCGACGGGAACGCCGGGAATTCTTTCCCGACCACACAGGGAAAGGATCACTCCTCTCGAGCTAGGAGGCGGAAACGGGGCTCCTCTGGATGTGGGCGGAACTCTCGTGCTTCCTCTCGAGTCGAGACGGGTTTGTCAGGGAACTTCTTGAGTTGCAGCAAGGGCGTGAAGGACCCTTTGGAAGTTCCAGAGGATAGGTGTGATTAGCCTTGAAATGCCTCAGCGGAAATAGGCCTCATCTCGCCTGGAGTGGAGAACCTCCTGGATTTTCTCGAGTTGCAGCAGGTGCTCTCGACTTAAGACGGGACCTCAGGGACCCGCTCTCTGGTGGCCTCAGGAAAGGCCAGTCCCCATGCGAGTTGCTCGAGGGCCTCTCGGGATTCCTCTCCCGTCGATGCTGGGGCCTAAGACCTTCTGTGGACTCAGTGCCGGAACCTGAGGATTCCTCTCCAGTGCAGACATGGATTCTTTGGGAACTTCTGGATTCTCCCTAGGGCAGTCAGTCCTCGTCTCGAGTGGGGAATGCACGGCGCTTTCCTCCCGAGCTGTAGCAGTAGTGTCGCGCTTCCCTTCGCGTGGATCAAGGGATCTGTGTCTTTCCCTCGAGGCTTTCCCATGAGGCTTTCCCACAAGGCTCTCCCACGTGCCACCGTGGTGTGAGTCGATCCTCCGCTTGAACATCGAGACAGTGCAGGGAAAAACAGGTTTCCCTGGAATGGACTGAGACATCCGGGGGACTCTGGGAATGGTGGCACGACCCTGGAGTTCCTCTCACCTTTCCTGTGGAGATCGCCTCCTCTTGAGATGCAACGGGAACGCCGGGAATTCTTTCCCGACCACGCTGGGAAAGGATCCCTCCCTCGAGCTAGGAGGCGGAAAGCGGGCTCCTCTGGATGTGAGAGGGACTCTCGTGCTTCCTCTCGAGTGGAGACGGGTATGTCAGGGAACTTCTTGACTTGCAGCAAGAGTGTGAAGGACCCTTTGGAAGTTCCAGATGTAAGATGTGATTAGCCTCGAGACGCCTCAGCGGAAATGGGCCTCATCTCGCCTGCAGGGGAGAACCTCCTGGATTTTCTCGAGTTGCGACAGGTGCTCTCGACTTATGATGGGGACCTTAGGGACCCGGTCTGGTGCCTCAGGAAAGGCCAGTCCCCATGCGAGTTGCTCTGGGGCCTCTCGGGATTCCTCTACCGTAGATGCCGGGGCCTAAGACCTTGTGTGGAGTCGGTGCCGGAACCTGAGGATTCCTCTCCAGTGCTGACATGGATCTTGGGGTACTTCTGGAGTCTCCCCAGGGCAGTCAGTCCTCTACTCGAGTGGGGCCATGCACGTGCGCTTTCCTCCCGAGCTGTAGCAGCAGTGTCACGCTTCCCTTCGCGTGGATCAACGGATCTGTGGCTTTCCCTCGAGGCTTTCCCAAGAGGCTTTCCCACGAGGCTTTCCCACAGGGCTGTCCCACGTGCCACCGTGGTGTGAGTCGATCCTCGGCTTGAAAGTCGAGGCAGTGCAGGGAAAAACAGGTTTCCCTGGAATGGACTGAGACATCCAGGGTACTCTGGCAATGGTGGCACGACCCTGGAGTTCCTCTCGCCTTTCCTGTGGAGCGCGCCTCCTCTTGAGATGTGACAGGAACACCGGGAATTCTTATCCCGATCACGCAGGGAAAGGATCCCTCCCTCTCGAGCTAAGAGGCGGAAACGGGGCTCCTCTGGATGTGGGCAGGACACTCGTGCTTCCTCTCGAGTGGAGACGGGTATGTCGGGGAACTTCTTGAGTTGCAGTAAGGGTGTGAAGAACCCTTTGGAAATGTCCAGAGGTAAGGTGAGATTAGCCTGGAGATACCTCAGCGGAAATGGGCCTCATTTTCGCCTGGAGGGGAGAACCTCCTGGATTTTTCTCGAGTTGCGGCAGGTGCTCTCGACTTACGACGGGGACCTAAGGGACCCGCTGTGGCTGGCCTCAGGAAAAGGCCAGTCCCCATGCGAGTTGCTCTGGGGCCTCTCGGGATTCCTCTCACGTCGATGCAGGGGCCTAAGGCCTTGTGTGGAGTCGGTGCCGGAACCTGAGGATTCCTCTCCAGTGCTGACATGGAACTTGGGGTACTTCTGGAGTCTCCCCAGGGGTGTCAGTCCTCGTCTCGAGTGGGGCCATGCACGTGCGCTTTCCTCCCGAGCTGTAGCAGCAGTGTCACGCTTCCCTTCGCGTAGATCAAGGGATCTGTGGCTTTCCCTCGAGGCTTTCCCACGAGGCCTTTCCCACGAGGCTTTCCCACAGGGCTTTCCCACGTGCCACGGTGGTGTGAGTCGATCCTCGGCTTGAAAGTCAACGCAGTGCAGGGAAAAAAGTTTTGCCTGGAATGGACTGAGACATCTGGGGGACTCAGGGAATGGTGGCACGACCCTGGAGTTCCTCTCGCCTTTCCTGTGGAGAGCGCCTCCTCTTGAGATGCGACGGGAACGCCGGGAATTCTTTCCCGACCACGCAGGGAAAGGATCCCTCCTCTCGAGTTAGCAGGCGGAAACGGGGCCACTCTGGATATGGGCGGGACTCTCGGATTCCTCTTGAGTGGAGACGGGTATGTCTGGGAACTTCTTGAGTTGCAGCAAGGGTGTGAAGGACCCTTTGGAAGTTCAAGAGTTAAAGCGTGATTACCTCCTAGTTGCCTCAACGGAATGGGCCTCATCTCGCCTGGAGGGGAGAATCTCCTGAATTTTCTCGAGTTGCGGCAGGTGCTCTCGACTTACGATGGGGACTTCAGGGACCCGCTCTGGTTGCCTCATGAAAGGCCAGTCCCCATGGGAGTTACACGGGGGCCTCTCGGGATTCCTCTCCCGTCGATGCCAGGGCCTAAGACCTTGTGTGGAGTCGGTGACGGAACCTGAGGATTCCTCTCCAGTGGTGACATGGATCTTGGGGTACTTCTGGAGTCTCCCCAGGGGAGTCAGTCCTTGTCTCGAGTGGGGGCATGCACGTGCGCTTTCCTCCCCAGCTGTTGCAGCAGTGTCACGATTCCCTTCAAGTGGATCAAGGGATCATTGGCTTTCCCTCGAGGCTTTCCCACAGGGCTGTCCCACAGGGCTGTCCCACGTGCCACCGTGGTGTGAGTCGATCCTCGGCTTGAAAGTCGATGCAGTGCAGGGAAAACAGGTATCCCTGGAATGTACTGAGACATCTGGGGGACTCTGGGAATGGTGGCACGACCCTGGAATTCCTCTCGCCTTTCCTGTGGAGAGCGCCTCCTCTTGAGATGCGACGGGAATGCCGGGAATTCTTTCCCGAGCACGCAGGGAAAGGATCCCTCCTCTCGAGCTAGGAGGCGGAATCTGGGCTCCTCTGGATGTGGTCGGGACTCTCGTGCTTCCTCTCGAGTGGAGACGGGTATATCGGGGAACTTCTTGAGTTGCAGCAAGGGTGTGAAGGACCCTTTGCAAGTTCCAGAGGTCTGGTGTGATTAGCCTCAGGACGCCTCAGCGGGAATGGGCCTCATCTCGCCTGGAAGGTAGAACCTCCTGGATTTTCTCGAGTTGTGGCTGGTGCTCTAGACTTATGACGGGGACCTCAGGGACGCGCTCTGGTGGCCTCGGGAACGGCCATTTCCTTGCGAGTTACTCTGGGGCCACTCGGGATTCCTCTCCCGTCGATGCCAGGGCCTAAGACCTTGTGTGGAGTCGGTGCCAGAACCTGAGGATTCCTCTCCAGTGCTGACATGGATCTTGGGGTATTCTGGAGTCTCCCCAGGGGAGTCAGTCCTCGTCTCGAGTGGGGCATGCAAGTGCACTTTCCTCCCGAGCTTTAGCAGCAGTGTAACGCATCCCTTCGCGTGGAAAAAGGGATCTGTGGCATTCCCTCGAGGCTTTCCCACGAGGCTTTCACACGAGGCTTTCCCACAGGGCTGTCCCACGTGCCACCGTTGTGTGAGTCGATCCTCGGCTTGAAAGTCGAGGCAGTACAGGGAAAACAGGTTTCCCTGGAATGGACTGAGACATCTGGGGGACTCTGGGAATGGTGGCATGACCCTGGAGTTCCTCTCGCTTTTCCTTTGGAGAGCGCCTCCTCTTGAGATGCGACGGGAACGCCGGGAAATCTTTCCCGACCACGCAGGGAAAGGATCCCTCCTGTCGACCTAGGAGTCGGAAACGGGCCTCCTCTGGATGTGGGCGGGACTCTCGTGCTTCCTCTCGAGTGGAGATGGGTATATCGGGGAACTTCTTGAGTTGCAGCTAGGGTGTGAAGGACCCTTTGGAAGTTCCAGAGTTTAGGTGTGATTAGCCTCTAGTTGCCTCAGCGGAAATAGGCCTCATCGCGCCTGGAGGGGAGAACCTCCTGGATTTTCTCGAGTTGCGGCAGGTGCTCTCGACTTACGATGGGGACTTCAGGGACCCGCTCTCGTGGCCTCAGGAAAGGCCAGTCACCATGCGAGTTGCTCGAGGGCCTCTCGGGATTCCTCTCCCGTCGATGCTGGGGCCTAAGACCTTCTGTGGACTCAGTGCCGGAACCTGAGGATTCCTCTCCAGTGCAAACATGGATCGTTGGGAACTTCTGGATTCTCCCCAGGGCAGTCAGTCCTCGTCTCGAGTGGGGGCATGCACGTGCGCTTTCCTCCCGAGCTGTAGCAGTAGTGTCGCGCTTCCCTTCGCGTGGATCAAGGGATGTGTGTCTTTCCCTCGAGGCTTTCCCATGAGGCTTTCCCACAAGGCTCTCCCACGTGCCACCGTGGTGTGAGTCGATCCTCCGCTTGAACATCGAGACAGTGCAGGGAAAACAGGTTTCCCTGGAATGGACTGAGACATCCGGGGGACTCTGGGAATGGTGGCACGACCCTGGAGTTCCTCTCACCTTTCCTGTGGAGATCGCCTCCTCTTGAGATGCAACGGGAACGCCGGGAATTCTTTACCGACCACGCTGGGAAAGGATCCCTCCCCTCGAGCTAGGAGGCGGAAACGGGGCTCCTCTGGATGTGAGAGGGACTCTCGTGCTTCCTCTCGAGTGGAGACGGGTATGTCAGGGAACTTCTTGACTTGCAGCAAGAGTGTGAAGGACCCTTTGGAAGTTCCAGATGTAAGATGTGATTAGCCTCGAGACGCCTCAGCGGAAATGGGCCTCATCTCGCCTGCAGGGGAGAACCTCCTGGATTTTCTCGAGTTGCGACAGGTGCTCTCGACTTATGATGGGGACCTTAGGGACCCGGTCTGGTGGCCTCAGGAAAGGCCAGTCCCCATGCGAGTTGCTCTGGGGCCTCTCGGGATTCCTCTACCGTAGATGCCGGGGCCTAAGACCTTGTGTGGAGTCGGTGCCGGAACCTGAGGATTCCTCTCCAGTGCTGACATGGATCTTGGGGTACTTCTGGAGTCTCCCCAGGGCAGTCAGTCCTCTACTCGAGTGGGGCCATGCACGTGCGCTTTCCTCCCGAGCTGTAGCAGCAGTGTCACGCTTCCCTTCGCGTGGATCAACGGATCTGTGGCTTTCCCCTCGAGGCTTTCCCAAGAGGCTTTCCCACGAGGCTTTCCCAAAGGGCTGTCCCACGTGCCACCGTGGTGTGAGTCGATCCTCGGCTTGAAAGTCGAGGCAGTGCAGGGAAATCAGGTTTCCCTGGAATGGACTGAGACATCCAGGGTACTCTGGCAATGGTGGCACGACCCTGGAGTTCCTCTCGCCTTTCCTGTGGAGCGCGCCTCCTCTTGAGATGTGACAGGAACACCGGGAATTCTATCCCGATCACGCAGGGAAAGGATCCCTCCTCTCGAGCTAAGAGGCGGAAACGGGGCTCCTCTGGATGTGGGCAGGACACTCGTGCTTCCTCTCGAGTGGAGACGGGTATGTCGGGGGAACTTCTTGAGTTGCAGTAAGGGTGTGAAGAACCCTTTGGAATGTCCAGAGGTAAGGTGAAATTAGCCTGGAGATACCTCAGCGGAAATGGGCCTCATTTCGCCTGGAGGGGAGAACCTCCTGGATTTTCTCGAGTTGCGGCAGGTGCTCTCGACTTACGACGGGGACCTAAGGGACCCGCTGTGGTGGCCTCAGGAAAGGCCAGTCCCCATGCGAGTTGCTCTGGGGCCTCTCGGGATTCCTCTCACGTCGATGCAGGGGCCTAAGGCCTTGTGTGGAGTCGGTGCCGGAACCTGAGGATTCCTCTCCAGTGCTGACATGGAACTTGGGGTACTTCTGGAGTCTCCCCAGGGGTGTCAGTCCTCGTCTCGAGTGGGGCCATGCACGTGCGCTTTCCTCCCGAGCTGTAGCAGCAGTGTCACGCTTCCCTTCGCGTAGATCAAGGATCTGTGGCTTTCCCTCGAGGCTTTCCCACGAGGCTTTCCCACGAGGCTTTCCCACAGGGCTTTCCCACGTGCCACGGTGGTGTGAGACGATCCTCGGCTTGAAAGTCAACGCAGTGCAGGGAAAAAAGTTTTGCCTGGAATGGACTGAGACATCTGGGGGACTCAGGGAATGGTGGCACGACCCTGGAGTTCCTCTCGCCTTTCTGTGGAGAGCGCCCTCCTCTTGAGATGCGGGAACGCCGGGAATTCTTTCCCGACCACGCAGGGAAAGGATCCCTCCTCTCGAGTTTAGCAGGCGGAAACGGCGGCCACTCTGGATATGGCGGGACTCTCGGATTCC
>NW_017201379.1:0-19186 GCF_001704415.2 Capra hircus | reverse complement strand
TCCTGAAGGGAGAACGCTCCTCGATTTTCCTCTAGTTTTTCGGCGACGCAGGGCGCTCTCGACTTCGACGCGGGGGACCTCCAGGGAACGCCGCTCTGGTCGGGCCTCAGGAAAGGGCCAGTCCCCTGCGAGTTGCTCAGGGGCTTCTCGGGCTAGTTCCTCTCACCGTCAGATTCGGGGCCTGAAACCTTGTGTGAGTCAGGCGCAGGAACTGAGGATCCTCTCCAGTGCTGACAATGTTCTTGGGTACTTCTGCGAGTGCCACCATGGGAGTCAGTCCTTGTTAACGAGTGTGGGCAATGCACGTCGCAATTTCCTCCCGAGCATTGTAGCAGCAGTGTCACGTTCCCTGTGGTCACGCGTAAATCCGTGATCAAGGGATCTGTGGCTTTCCCTCGAGCTTTCCCACGACACGCTTTCCCACAAGGCTGTCCACGTGCACCGTGGTGTGTGTCGATGTCGATCCTCGGCTTGAAAAGTTGAGCAGTGCAGGGAAAACAGGTTTCCCTGGAATGGACTGAGACATCTTGGGGACTCTGGAATGGTGGCACGACCCTGGAGTTCCCTCGCCTTTCCGGTGGAGAGTGCCTCCTCTTGAGATGCGACGGGAACTCCGGGAATTCTTTCCCGACCACGCAGGGAAAGGATCCCTCCTCTCGAGCTAGGAGGCGGAAACGGGGCTCCTCTGGATGTGGGCGGGACTCTCGTGCTTCCTCTCGAGTGGAGACGGGTATGTCGGGAACTTCTTGAGTTGCAGCAAGGGTGTGAAGGACCCTTTGGAAGTTCCAGAGGTTAGGTGTGATTAGCCTGGAGACGCCTCAGCGGAAATGGGCCTCATCTCGCCTGGAGGGGAGAACTCCTGGATTTTCTCGAGTTGTGCAGGTGCTCTCGGCTTACGACGGGGAACCTCAGGGCCACTCTGGTGGCCTCAGGAAAGGCCAGTCCCCATGCGAGTTGCTCGGGGCCTCTCGGGATTCCTCTCCCGTCGATGCCGGGCCTAAGACCTTGTGTGGAGTCGGGCCGGAACCTGAGGATTCCTCTCCAGTGCTGACATGGATCTTGGGGTACTTCTGGAGTCTCCCCAGGGGAGTCAGTCTCGTCTCGAGGGGGGGCATGCACGTGTGCTTTCCTCCCGAGCTGTAGCAGCAGTGTCAGGCTTCCTTCGCGTGGATCAAGGGATCTGTGGCTTTCCCTCGAGGCTTTCCCACGAGGCTTTCCCACGAGGCTTTCCCACAGGGCTGTCCACGTGCCACTGTGGTGTGAGTCGATCCTCGGCTTGAAAGTCGAGGCAGTGCAGGGAAACAGGTTTCCCTGGAATGGACCTGAGACATCTGGGGGACTCTGGGAATGGTGGCACGACCCTGGAGTTCCTCTTGCTTTCCTGTGGAGAGCGCCTCTCTTGAGATGCGGAACGCCGGGAATTCTTTCCCGACCACGCAGGGAAAGTGTCCCTCCTCTCCAGCTAGAGGCGGTAACGGGGCTCCTCTGGATGTGGGCGGAACTCCGTTCTTCCTCTCGAGTGGAGACGGGTATGTCGAGGCACATTTTGAGTAGCAGCAAGGGTGTGACGGACCACTTTGGAAGTTCCAGAGGTTAGTTGTGATTAGCCTCCAGACGCCTCATTGCGAAATGGGCCTCATCTTGCCTGGAAGGGAGAACCTCCTGGATGTTCTCGAGTTGGGGCAGGTGCCTCTGTCATACGACGGGGACGCTCAGGGACCCGCTCTGGTGACTCAGGAAAGGCCAGTCCACATGGAATGTTGCTCGGGTGCTCTCTCGGAATTTCCTCTCCCGTAGATGCTGGAGCCCAAAACCTTGTGTGGAGTCGGTGCCGGAAACTGAGGATTCCTCTCCTGTGCTGACATGGATCTTGGGGGTACTTCTGGAGTCTCCCAGGTGAGTCAGTCCTCGTCTCGAGTGGGGGCATGCACGTGCACTTTCCTCCCGAGCTGTAAGCAGCAGTGTCACGCTTCCTTTAGCGTGGATCAAGGGATCTGTGGCTTTCCCTCGAGGCTTTCCCAGGAGGCTTTCCACGAGGCTTTCCCACAGGGCTGCCCACGTGCCACTGTAGTGTGAGTCGTACCCTCGGCTTGAAAGTTGAGGCAGTGCTGGGAAAACAGTTTTCTCTGGAATGGACGGAGATATCTGGGGGACTCTCGAAATGGTGGCACAACCTGGAGTTCCTCTCGCCTTACCTGTGGAGAGCGCCTCCACTGAGATGCGACGGGAAAGCGGGAATTCTTTCACAACTACGCGGGGAAGGATCCCTCCTCTCGAGCTATGAGGCGGAAACGGGGCTCTTCTGGATCTGGGTTGGACTCTCGTGCTTCCTCTGGATTGGAGACGGGTATGTCAGGGAACTTCTTGAGTTGCAGCAAAGGTGTGAAGGACCCTTTGGTAAGTTCCAGAGGTTATGTGTGATTAACCTTGAGACGCCACAGCGGAAATGGGCCTCATCTCGCCTGGAGGGGGAGAACCTCTTTGATTTTCTCGAGTTACCCAGGTGCTCTCGACTTACGCCGGGGACCTCAGGGACCCGCTCTGGTGGCCTCAGGAAAGGCCAGTCCCCATGCAAGTTGCTCAGGGGCCCCTCGGGATTCCTCTCCCGTCGATGCCGGGGCCTAAGGCCTTGTGGGGAGTCGGTGCCGGAACCTGAGGATTCCTCTCCAGTGCTTACAAGGATCTTGAGGTACTTCTGGAGTATCCCCAGGGGAGTCAGTCCTCGTCTCGAGTGGGGGCATGCACGTGCGCTTTCCTTCCGAGCTGTAGCAGCAGTGTCACGCTTTCCTTCGAGTGGATCATGGGATCTGTGGCGTTCCATCGAGGCTTTCCTCGAGGGTTTCCCACAGGGCTGTCCCACGTTGCTCCGTGGTGTGAGTTGATCCTTCGGCTTGAAAGTCGAGGCAGTGCAGGGAAAACAGGTTTCCCTGGAATGGACTGAGACATTTGGGGGACTCTGGGAATGGTGGCATGACCCTGGAGTTCCTCTCGCCTTTCCTGTGGAGAGCGCCTCCTCTTGAGATGAGACGGGAACGCCGGCAATTCTTTCCCGAACACGCAGGGAAAGGATCCCTCCTTCTCGAGCTATGAGGCGGAAACGGGGCTCCTCTGGATGTGGGCGGGACTCTCGTGCTTCCTCTCGGAGTGAAGACGGGTATGTCCGGGAACTTCTTGAGTTGCAGCGAGGGTGTGAAGGACCCTTTGGAAGTTCCAGAGGTTATGTGTGATTAACCTTGAGACGCCACAGCGGAAATGGGCCTCATCTCGCCTGGAGGGGAGAACCTCCTGGATTTTCTCGAGCTTGCGGCAGGTGCTGTCGACTTACGACGGGGACTTCAGGGACCCGATCTGGTGGCCTCAGGAAAGGCCAGTCCCCATGCGAGTTGCTCGGGGGCCTCTTGGGTTTCCTCTCCCGTCGATGCCGGGGCCTAAGACCTTGTGTGGAGTCGGTGCCGGAACGTGAGGATTCCTCTCCAGTGCTGACATGGATCATGGGGTACTTCTGGAGTCTCCCCGGGTTAGTCAGTCCTAGTCTCGAGTGGGGTCATGCCGTTCAATTTCCTCCTGATCTGTGGAAGCAGTGTCACACTTCCGTTAGCGTGTATCAAGGGATCTGCAGCTTTCCTCGAGGCTTTCCAATGAGGCTTTCCCTCGAGGATTTTCCTCAGGGCTGTCCCACGTGCCACCGTGGTGTGAGTCGATCCTCGGCTTGAAAGTCGAGGCAGTGGAGGGAAAACAGGTTTCCCTGGAATTGACAGAGATATCTGGGGGACTCTGGGAATGGTGGAACTACCCTGGAGTTTCTCTCGCCTTTCCTGTGGAGAGGGCCTCCTCTTGAGATGCGACTGGAACGCCGGGAATGCTTTACAGACCACGCAGGTAAAGGATCCCTCCTCTCGAGCTATGAGGTGGAAACGGTGCTCCTCTGAAAGTGGGCGGGAAGATCTTGATACTCTCGAGTGGAGACGGGTATGTCGGAGAACTTCTTGAGTTGCAGCAAGGGTGTGAAGGACCTTTGGAAGTTCCAGAGGTTAGGTGTGATTAGCCTCCAGACGCCTCAGCGCAAATGGGCCTCATCTCGCCTTTAAGGACGCCAAGATCCATGTCAGCACTGGAGAGGAATCCTCAGGTTCCGGCACCGACTCCACACAAGGTTTTAGGCCCCGGCATCGACGGGAGAGGAATCCCGGAGAGGCCCCGAGAAACTCGCATGGGGAATGGCCTTTCCTGAGGCCACCAGAGCGGGTCCCTCAGGTCCCCGTCGTAAGTCGAGATCACCTGTCCCAACTCGAAAAAATCCAGGATGTTCTCCCCTCCAGGCGAGATGAGGCCCATTTCCGCTGAGGCGTCTCGTGGCTAATCACACCTAAACCTCTGGAACTTCCAAAGGGTTCTTCACACCCTTGCTGCAACTCAAGAAGTTCCCGACATACCCGTCTCCACTCGAGAGGAAGCACGAGAGTCCCGCCCACATCCAGAGGAGCCCCGTTTCCGCCTCACAGCTAGAGAGGAGGTATCCTTTCCCTGCGTGGTCGGGAAAGAATTCCGGTCTTCCCGTCACAACTCAAGAGGAGGCGCTTCAACAGGAAAGGTGAGAGGAACTCCAGGGTCGTGCCACCATTCCCAGAGTACCCCAGATATCTCAGTCCATTCCAGGGAAACCTGTTTTCCCTGCACTGCCTCGACTTTCAAGCCGAGGATCGACTCACAGCACGGTGGCACGTGGGACAGCCCTGTGGGAAAGCCTCGTGGAGAAAGCTCATGGGAAAGCCTCGAGGGAAAGCCACTGATCCCTTGATCCACTCGACGGGAAGAATGACACTGCTGCTACAGCTCGGGAGGAAAGCGCTCTTCAATGCCCCCACTCGAATGAGGACTGACTCCCCTGGGGAGACTCCGAAGTACCCCAAGATCCATGTCAGCACTGGAGAGGAATCCTCAGGTTCCAGGACCGACCCACACAAGTTCTTAGGCCCCGGAATCGACTGGGAGAGGAATCCCGAGAGGCCACCGAGCACTCGCATGGGGACTGGCCTTTCCTGCGGCCACCAGAGCGGGTCCTGAGGTCCCCGTCGTAAGTCGAGAGCACCTGTTGCAATTCGAGAAAATCCAGGAGGTTCTCCCCTCCAGGCAAGATGAGGCACATTTCCGCTGAGGCGTCTAGAGGCTAAATGCACCTAACTATCTGGAACTTCCAAAATGTCCTTCACACCCTTTCTGCAACTGAATAAGTTCCCCGACATACTCGCCTCCACTCGAGAGGAAGCACGAGAGTCCCGCCCACATCCAGAGGAGCCCCGTTTCCGCCTCCTAGCTCGAGAGGAGGGATCCTTTCCTGCGTGGTCGGGAAAGAATTCCCGGCGTTCCCGTCGATCTCAAGAGGAGGCGCTCTCCACAGGAAAGGCGAGAGGAACTCCAGGGTCGTGCCACCATTCCCAGAGTCCCCCAGATGTCTCAGTCCATTCCAGGGAAACTGTTTTCCCTGCACTGCCTCGACTTTCAAGCCGAAGGATCGACTCACACCACGGTGGCACGTGGGACAGCCCTGTGGGAAAGCCTCGTGGGAAAGCCTCTGGGAAGCCTCGAGGGAAAGCCACAGATCCCTTGATCCACGCGAAGGGAAGCGTGACACTGCTGCTACAGCTCGGAGAGGAAAGCGCACGTGGCATGCCCCACTCGAGACGAGGACTGACTCCCCTGGGGAGACTCCAGAAGTACCCCAAAGATCCATGTCAGCACTGGAGAGGAATCCTCAGGTCCGGCACCGACTCCACACAAGGTCTTAGGCCCCAGGATCGACGGGAGAGGAATCCGGAGAGGCCCCGAGCAACTCGCATGGGGACTGGCCTTTCCTGAGGCCACCAGAGCGGGTCCCTGGGTCCCCGTCGTAAGTCGGAGAGCACCTGCCGCAACTCGAGAAAATCCAGGAGGTTCTCCCCTCCAGGCGAGATGAGGCCCATTTCCGCATGAGGCGTCTCGAGGCTAATCACACCTAAACCTCTGGAACTTCCAAAGGGTCCTTCACACCCTTGCTGCAACTCAAGAAGTTCCCCGACATACCCGTCTCCACTCTGAGAGGAAGCATCGAGAGTCCCGCCCACATCCAGAGGAGCCCCGTTTCCGCCTCCTAGCTCGAGAGGAGGGATCCTTTCCCTGCGTGGTCGGGAAAGAATTCCCGGCGTTCCCGTCGCATCTCAAGAGGAGGCGCTCTCCACAGGAAAGGCGAGAGGAACTCCAGGGTCGTGCCACCATTTCCCAGAGTCCCCCAGATGTCTCAGTCCATTCCAGGGAAACCTGTTTTCCCTGCACTGCGTCGACTTTCAAGCCGAGGATCGACTCACATCCACGGTGGCACGTGGGACAGCCCTGTGGGAAAGCCTCGTGGGAAAGCCTCGTGGGAAAGCCTCGAGGGAAAGCCACAGATCCCTTGATCCACGCGAAGGGAAGCACGTGACACTGCTGCTACAGCTCGGGAGGAAAGCGCACGTGCATGCCCCCACTCGAGACGAGGACTGACTCCCCTGGGGAGACTCCAGAAGTACCCCAAGATCCATGTCAGCACTGGAGAGGAATCCTCAGGTTCCGGCACCGACTCCACACAAGGTCTTAGGCCCCGGCATCGACGGGAGAGGAATCCCGAGAGGCCCAAGAGCAACTCGCCATGGGGACTGGCCTTTCCTGAGGCCACCAGAGCGGGTCCCTAGAGGTCCCCGTCGTAAGTCGAGAGCACCTGCCGCAACTCGAGAAAATCCAGGAGGTTCTCCCCTCCAGGCGAGATGATGGCCCATTTCCGCTGAGGCGTCTCGAGGCTAATCACATCTAATATCTGGAACTTCCAAAGGCGTCCTTCACACCCTTGCTGCAACTCAAGAAGTTCCCCGACATAGCCGTCTCCACTCGAGAGGAAGCACGAGAGTCCCGCCCACAATCCAGAGGAGCCCCGTTTCCGCCTCCTAGCTCGAGAGGAGGGATCCTTTCCCTAGCGTGTCGGGAAAGAATTCCCGGCTTTCCCGTCGCATCTCAAGAGGAGGTCGCTCTCCACAGGAAAGGCGAGAGGAACTCCAGGGTCGTGCCACCATTCCCAGAGTCCCCAGATGTCTCCAGTCCATTCCAGGGAAACCTGTTTTCCCTGCACTGCCTCGACTTTCAAGCCGAGGATCGACTCACACCACGGTGGCACGTGGGACAGCCCTGTGGGAAAGCCTCGTGGGAAAGCCTCGTGGGGAAAGCCTCGAGGGAAAGCCACAGATCCCTTGATCCACGCGAAGGGAAGCGTGACACTGCTGCTACAGCTCGGGAGGAAAGCGCACGTGCATGCCCCCACTCGAGACGAGGACTGACTCCCCTGGGGAGACTCCAGAAGTACCCCAAGATCCATGTCAGCACTGGAGAGGAATCCTCAGGTTCCGGCACCTGCTGGGAGCCAGTGTGAGGAATCCCGCCCGTGACAAGGTCATGAGGAAGGAAGCTGACATACGCAAGGCGTGCTCAGACTTCAGGGACCCCTCTGCAAATTCCTAAGCACGTACCCCAACTAAAAATCTGCCGGCTTTTGTGCTCTGCTTTTCCACTCTTCTGACATTTTCTGGAAAAAGTCAATTCAGGGCTTTAGTCTTCTGCATTTGAAAGAGTGTTTCAATCCAAAAACCCCTCCGATGGCTGTCTAGCCTGCCTGCAGGACTCGTTACAGCTGCGCATGTGATTGTTTGAGGCCTCCTGACCGCAGGAGGCACAGGAAGCTTAAAACATCCTAGGAATGTAGCAGCTTCCGAGGAGTCAAAATCTTTAGAATAGGACTGATTAAAGGTTTCATTTTTTGGGTCAATGCTTGCTGCCAAATTTTCATATCCTTTATTTTTAGATATAGTTGGTATATAGAAAAACAAGTAGTAGACCTGGTATTAGCAACATTAGATCTTTGAGTTAAGTACCTTCTTTGTTATATCCCACTGCACCTTTGTTCTATAGAGATGTAACTTTAATGCTTTAAGGAGATGCAGATTAAAAAAAAAAAACACTTCAGGGGAAACAAAATTAACATTCATTAAGGAAAAGAGCCAAAAAGTGTTAACAAGCCTCTTGTCCAAAAGATAATGTAAATCACCTGAGACCTTTTGTATACAAAATGATATACGGAAAGAATCTGGGTTGCGAACGCTACATAATTTTGTGTTACCCATTGATCTCCGTGTTTTATCAAAAGTATAAAAGGCCTTCTGAACAATAAAGGATGGGGGCCAGTTTCTCGAACTAGTCTCTCGGCCTGGTTTCTTGGGACTCTGGCTCCCCCCATGTCTCTCTCTCTCTCTTCTTCTCTCCCCTTCCCTCTCTCTGCTCTTTACTTTAACTTCAGGCTGAATCTCCATCTGGGGCGCGGAGGCTCGCCAGGTCTACTTACTTGCCCCGGCTGTTAAGACCCGCACGAAAGGGAGCTTAAGGCGAGGCACCCTTAGATATTCAATCGGGCGCCGGTGGCCCAACGTAGATGGTGCAAATTCCTTGTCTGGAATTTTATTGGCCTTCCGCGTAAACCAAGCTATTCAGCCCTCTTCCTCCACTTAATCTTCTTACTACACTATAGTTTCTTAATCTAATCTTACATTAATAAACAAACAAGTCTTTCCACGCCAACGCCGTCCACCCTTCGAATTCCCTGGATCCACCGGGGCTGGACCCCGGCAAGTGGTGTCCGGAACAGGCTATTCGAAGGTAGGTTCCTCGGAGCAAAAGCTCCCCCCGGAGCACTCTCTGTTGCTCCCCCCGGAGCACTCTCTGTTGCTCCCCCCGGAGTGACTTAATCACTCCCCCCGGAGTACTTTCGGGTACTCCCCCAGTGTTGAGTGTTCGGGACGGCTAGGACCCCACTCAGGGTGCCGCGGACCCCCCTGTAGGACAGACAGTGTGAGGACGAGTGGGAAGTGTTCAAGGGTTTAAGAGAAACCTGGTGCTCTAGAGGTTGAAAAGAAACCTGCTATCTTAGGGTTTAAAACAAAACCCCCCTTGGCTAAGGTAAAACCTTTTTGTCAAGGCAGACTTTTCTATAACTCTTAATTTTCTGACACGGGTAACAATGACTCAAAACAATGACACCTCTTTATACAAGTAATTTTGTAACTGTTAAACAAAAAAGACAAATTAAAGATTAAAAGGCTAGTGTTTCGAGACCAATGTCCTTGGTTTCCAGAAAAGAGATTTAGATACTTGGATAAAGGTAATAAAACAGCTAAAAACTAATTATACTTTGCATGGGCCTGTAAATGCTTTTGCTCTGTAAAATATTATTACAAATGTTCTGGACCCCCGTCATGAGGCTGTTAGTTAGATAGCCTATGGGAGAGACTATAGCAGTGGATCGTAGTGGGTCTCCACCTATTACGCAGATCATATTTTCTGCCATTGGCAAACAAAAGGAGAGAGACTGTACTCTTCCTCCCGAGGAAGGAGGGTGCTTATAGGACGCAGCGACCGAGCGCCCTGGAGAGCCCCCTCCCCCTCTACACAAACCAAACCTTTAAAAAAGTTGTCTTATTTAAGGCGACCACTGCAACCTCTGCTTGCGCCTCCCCAGGGCTTAAGAACTCCCCACTTTATATCCAAAGCCTCCCAGAACATTGCTTAAGTTTGAAAACGATAGTGACAATATTTTTGAGCAAAAGAGCTTTTAAAACAGAGCTTGCTCCTTGCATAAAATCCCCTCAGGAGGGGCCTCACCCAACAAAAAAAAAAAAAAAAAGAAAAAGGAAGAAAAACAGAAAAAAAAAGAAAAATATTCGTAATAAAAAGGACTTTACAAATGCAAAATGTTTCTCTTGAGGCCAAATAGAACATTTTTTGCCAAAATGTCTTGCTAAACAGAGATAACAAGCTGTACCAAACAACCCCAGGTAGCTCAGGCCTGGACCTCAGTTCCACCACCTTAATAATAATAGCTCCTGACTCAGATTCCAGTGGCTAGTCCCCTGCCTGAGGACATTGTAAGACTTGTGCTGGGGCATAGCTTGCTTTCTTTTCAAAAAATTTCGGTAGTGTCTTGTGTAGTAAATTCTGATTATACTAAAAAAATTGAAGTTTTGATATCGCCACCTGCTAAAACTGTGCAATTAAAATTAAAAAATAGCACAGCTTTTGCTTTTACCTTATTACCAGACAGAAAAACCAGACAAAAAAAGCCCCAGAGGATCTAGATCTAGCTTTTTGGGTGCAAAAAATTGCAGCTTCTAGGCCTTTAAAAATTTTTTAAAGATATAAAATGTCATGGCTGTTAGACAATAGACAAGACGTTTCTTACATTGCTGAGAGACTAGCGCAGCTCCTGGCCAACATATACTACTGAAAAGGAGTTGGTGGGATTAGAAAAGGTGGTATGCAGGATAAAAATGCTATAGAGTAAGAGGTGAGAGAGAGTTTAAAACCTTGGTGAATAGTGAGCTCCCCGTTGCTGGAAGTATTCAAGCAAAGATTAAATGGTTACTTGTCATCTAAAAGGCTATAGACCAGATTTGGGTTATAAAAAGATCATTAAAAAAGCTTTTCTTGCTTCTTATATTTGGGTCTGCCAAAAGTTTTAAAACTGATAATGTCCTTTTAAAGCTGCTGAGAGATTGTTTACTAACTTTAAATGATTTCCAACAATTATTAGGTGATATTAATTGGATATGCCCACATTTAAAACTGACTTTTGTAGATTTAAAGCCTTTTGTTTGATTGCTGAAAAAAAACAATCCTAATCCCAGTTCTAAGAAAAAGTTGACTAGTGTGACACAGTTGGCTTTCGTTAAAGTGAATGAGGCTTTAAATGATCAGTTAATTAAGATTAATATTGCCAAAAAAGGAGATTAAATTATTCTTGCCACAAAATGTATACCTACAGGATGCTTGTGACAAGAAGGCCCATTGGTTCCATCTAATGACCCCCCAAAAAATAGTTTTATCTTATCCCAACTTGGTGGAACAATGGCCTCTGCCTAAGAAAAAATTACTGCCATATTAATTTAAAAGATTAATTCAAGCATACTGATTTATTAAATTGTTCAGTAAAGAGCCATCAAAAATTGTAATTCCATATAACAAAAAACAACTTGATGCTTTTCAAATGTTTGATGATTGGCAGATTGCTATAGGAAATTCTTGTGATCAGATCTTGCATCATTTACCCTCACGTGCTTTGTTAATTCAAAAATTAAAAAAGGAGAAATTAAGTATAGTTTTCCCCCATCAGATTTTACAACATGTTCTCTTTGTAATAAGTTAAATGCTGATTCGTTTGGAACAGTAAAATAAAAAGCCATTGGTAAAGCAAAAAGATCTCCAGATAACAAAAAGATCCCGACCCAGAATTTGCTGCGGGTCGAGGAAGTGTTTATATTTTTTCCACAGGGTGCAGATTCGTCAATTTGGATCCCGGACAGACTGATTCGCCACAAAAGAAAAAGGGAACTTCTCTGCCGCCACCGCCGCGGGAAACAGCCGTGCACCAAAAGCTGCGGGCGGGGCCAGCCTGACTGACGGAACCCAGTGCACCGCACTCGCAGCCCCGTAACAGCGCCAGTGTCAGAGGGCGGGGTGAAGGCCACTGCTCCCACCGGCAGAAGAGGCAAAAGAAACATCAAGATCCCGGCGGGACTAACAGCTGCTGCAGCGCAAACTCCAACCAGAAAATGACTCTATTTACTCTATTTTGGCTTGTCTATCCTCTCCTTATGTTCTTCTTTTCACCAATGATTCCAGAAAACTTAACGTACCTAATGTAGCGACTTGTGAACCATGGATGTTTTCATCTTGTTTAACTCCTCAAAGTAATGTCTGCTCTTTTGTGGTTTTAAAGATGTCCTGTAACTGTAACAACTTATTGATATGATAATTATGTTCTTGCTGTGTTACAATAACTGTTATTGTTACTATGGCAGCGGTCATTGACTCAACAAGTGTAAATGCCCAATATGTTAAAAAATCAAGTTTTAGGTGTTTTGGAACAGCTCAGATATTAGTTTAGACTTAGGGAAACTGCATAACCAGATTCAGACCTTGGAACACTGCCGATTAGATTTTACCACCGCAGGAGAAGCCAATGACTTTTTCCACACTTTCTCTAACTTCATTTCTGGAAAGACTATTCTGTCTACCCTTTATAATCTTGCTCCTCGTAATCATTCTTCCCTGTATTGTCTAGATTCTTCGGCAGAGCATTCGGAATCTCGCGACCGAACTGCACCTGATTTTAAACATAAATAATTAATTATTTAAAATAAAAAAGGGTGAGATGCTGGGAGCCAGTGTGAGGAATCCCGCCCGTGACAAGGTCATGAGGAAGGAAGCTGACATACGCAAGGCGTGCTCAGACTTCAGGGACCCCTCTGCAAATTCCTAAGCACGTACCCCAACAAAAATCTGCCGGCTTTTGTGCTCTGCTTTTCCACTCTTCTGACATTTTCTGGAAAAAGTCAATTCAGGGCTTTAGTCTTCTGCATTTGAAAGAGTGTTTCAATCCAAAAACCCCTCCGATGGCTGTCTAGCCTGCCTGCAGGACTCTTACAGCTGCGCATGTGATTGTTTGAGGCCTCCTGACCGCAGGAGGCACAGGAAGCTTAAAACATCCTAGGAATGTAGCAGCTTCCGAGGAGTCAAAATCTTTAGAATAGGACTGATTAAAGGTTTCATTTTTTGGGTCAATGCTTGCTGCCAAATTTTCATATCCTTTATTTTTAGATATAGTTGGTATATAGAAAAACAAGTAGTAGACCTGGTATTAGCAACATTAGATCTTTGAGTTAAGTACCTTCTTTGTTATATCCCACTGCACCTTTGTTCTATAGAGATGTAACTTTAATGCTTTAAGGAGATGCAGATTAAAAAAAAAAACACTTCAGGGGAAACAAAATTAACATTCATTAAGGAAGAGAGCCAAAAAGTGTTAACAAGCCTCTTGTCCAAAAGATAATGTAAATCACCTGAGACCTTTTGTATACAAAATGATATACGGAAAGAATCTGGGTTGCGAACGCTACATAATTTTGTGTTACCCATTGATCTCCGTGTTTTATCAAAAGTATAAAAGGCCTTCTGAACAATAAAGGAGGGGGGCCAGTTTCTCGAACTAGTCTCTCGGCCTGGTTTCTTGGGACTCTGGCTCCCCCCATGTCTCTCTCTCTCTCTTCTTCTCTCCCCTTCCCTCTCTCTGCTCTTTACTTTAACTTCAGGCTGAATCTCCATCTGGGGCGCGGAGGCTCGCCAGGTCTACTTACTTGCCCCGGCTGTTAAGACCCACACGAAAGGGAGCTTAAGGCGAGGCACCCTTAGATATTCAATCGGGCGCCGGTGGCCCAACGTAGATGGTGCAAATTCCTTGTCTGGAATTTTATTGTCCTCCGCGTAAACCAAGCTATTCAGCCCTCTTCCTCCATTTGATCTTCTTACTACACTATAGTTTCTTAATCTAATCTTACATTAATAAACAAACAAGTCTTTCCACGCCAACGCCGTCCACCCTTCGAATTCCCTGGATCCACCGGGGCTGGACCCGGCAGGCACCGACTCAACACAAGGTCTTAGGCCCTGGCATCGATGGGAGAGGTATCCCGAGAGGCCCCCGAGCAACTCGCATGGGGACTGGCCTTTCCTGAGGCCACCAGAGCGGGTCCCAGTGGTCCCCGTCGTAAGGCGAGAGCACGTACCACAACTCGAAAAAATCCAGGAGATTCTCCCCTCCAGGGGAGATGAGGCCCATTTCCGCTAAGGCGTCTCGACTCTAAACACACCTAACCTCTGGAATTCCAAAGGATCCTTCACACCCTTGCTGCAACTCAAGAAGTTCCCCAACATACCCGTCTCCACTCGAGAGGAAGCACGAGAGTCCCGGCCACATCCAGAGGAGCCCCGTTTCCGCCTCCAAGTTCGAGAGGAGGGATCCTTTTCCTGCGTGGACGGGAAAGAATTCCCGGCATTCCCGTCGCATCTCAAGAGGAGGCGCTCTCCACAGGAAAGGCGAGAGGAAATCCAGGGTCGTGCCACCATTCCCAGAGACCCCCAGATGTCTCAGTCCATTCCAGGGAAACCTGTTTTCCCTGCACTGCCTCGACTTTCAAGCCGAGGATCATCTCACACGACGGTGGCACGTGGGACAGCCATGTGGGAAAGCCTCGTGGGAAAGTCTCATGGGAAAGCCTGGAGGGAAAGCCACAGATCCCTTGATCCACGCGAAGGGGAGCGTGACACTGCTGCTACAGCTCGGGAGGAAAGCGCACGTGCATGCCCTTACTCGGGACAAGGACTGACTCCCCTGTGGAGACTCCAGAAGTACCCCAAGATCCATGTCAGGACAGGAGAGGAATCCTCAGGTTGGAGCACCATCTCCACTCAAGGTCTTAGGCCCCGGCATCGACGGGAGAGGAATCCCGAGAGGCCCCCGAGCAACTCGCATGGGGACTGGCCTTTCCTAAGGCCACCAGAGTGGGTCCCTGAGGTCCCCGTCGTAAGTTGAGAGCACGTGCAGCAACTCGAGAAAATCCAGGAGGTTCTCCCCTTCCAGGCGAGATGAGGCCCATTTCCGCTGAGGCGTCTCGAGGCTAATCACACCTAACCTCTGGAACTTCCGAAGGGTCCTGCACACCTCTTGCTGCAACTCAAGAAGTTCCCCGACATACCCCTCTCCACTCAAGAGGAAGCACGAGAGTCCCGCCACATCCAGAGGAGCCCTGTTTCCGCCTCCTTGCTCGAGAGGAGGATCCTTTCCCTGCGTGGTCGGGAAAGAATTCCCGGCGTTCCCATCGCATATCAAGAGGAAGCACTCTCCACAGGAAAGGCGAGAGGAACTCCTAGGGTCGTGCCACCATTCCCAGAGTCCCCCAGATGTCTCAGTCCATTCCAGGGAAACCTGTTTTCCCTCCACAGCCTCGACTTTCAAGCCGAGGATTGACTCACACCACGGTGGCACAAGGGACAGCCCTGTGGGAAAGCCTCGAGGGAAAGCCACAGATCCCTTGATCCACGCGATGGGAAGCGCGACACTGCTGCTACAGCTCGGGAGAAAAGCGCACGTGCATGCCCCCACTTGAGACGAGGACTGACTCCACTGCGGAGACTCCAGAAGTACCCCAGGATCCATATAAGCACTGGAGAGGAATCCTCATGTTCCGGCACAAACTCCACACAAGGTCTTAGGCCCCGGCAGCGATGGGAGAGGAATCCCGAGAGGCCACCGAGCAACTCGCATGGGGACTGGCCTTTCCTGAGGCCACCAGAGCGGGTCCATGAGGTCGCCGTCGAAAGTCGAGAGTGCCTGCCGCAACTCGAAAAAATTCAGGAGGTTCTCCCCTCGAGGCGAGATGAGGACCATTTCCGCTGAGGTGTCTCGAGGTTAATCACACCTAACCTCTGGAACTTCCAAAGGGTTCTTCACACCCATACTGCTACTCAAGAAGTTCCCCGACATACCCGTCTCCACTCGAGAGGAAGCACGAGAGTCCCGCCCACATCCAGAGGAGCCCCGTTTCCGCCTCCTAGCGCGAGAGGAGGGATCCTTTCCCTGCGTGCTCGAGAAAGAATTCCCGGCATTCCCGTCGCATTTCAGGAGGAGGCGCTCTCCACAGGAAAGGCGAGAGGAACTCCAGGGTCGTGGCACCATTCCCTGAGTCCCCCAGATGTCTCAGTCCATTCCAGGGAAACCTGTTTTCCCTGCACTGCCTCGACTTTCAAGCCGAGGATCGACTCACACCACGGTGGCAAGTGGGACAGCCCTGTGGAAAAGTCTCGTGGGAAAGCCTCATGGGAAAGCCTCGAGGGAAAGCCACAGATTCCTTGATCCACGCGAAGGGAAGAGTGATACTGCTGCTACAGCTCGGGAGGAAAGCGTACGTGCATGCCCCCACTCGAGATGAGGACTGACTCCCCTGGGGAGAGTCCAGAAGTACCCCAAGATCCATGTCAGCACTGGAGAGGAATCCTCAGGTTCCGGCACCGACTCCACACAATGTCGTTAGGCCCCAGCATCGAAGGGAGAGGAATCCCGAAAGGCCCCGAGCAAATCGCTTGGGAACTGGCCTTTACCTGAGGCCACCAGAGCGGGTCCCTGAGGTCCCCTTTGTAAGTCGAGAGGACCTGCCGCAATTCGAGACAATCCAGGAGGTTCTCACCTCCAGGCGAGATGAGGCCCATTTCCGCTGAGGCGTCTCGAGTCTAATCACATCTAACCTCTGGAACTTCCAAGGGTCCTTCACACCCTTGCTGCAACTCAAGAAGTTCCCCGACATACCCGTCTCCACTCGAGAGGAAGCACGAGAGTTCCCCCCACATCCAGAGGAGCCCCGTTTCCGCCTCCTAGCTCGAGAGGAGCGATCCTTTGCCCTGCGTGGTCGGGAAAGAATTCCCGGCTTTGCCGTCCCATCTCAAGAGGAGGCGCTCTCCACAGGAAAGGCGAGAGGAACTCCAGGGTCGTGCCACCATTCCCAGAGTCCCCCAGATGTCTCAGTCCATTCCAGGGAAACCTGCTTTTCCCTGCACTGCCTCGACTTTCAAGCCGAGGATCGACTCACACCACGGTGGCACGTGGGACATCCCTGTGGGAAAGCCTCGTGGGAAATCCATGAGGGAAATGCCACAGATCCCTTGATCCACGCGAAGGGAATCGTGACACTGCTGCTAGAGCTCGAGAGGAACCCCCACTCGAGACGAGGACTGACTCCCCTGGGGAGACTCCAGAAGTATCCCAAGATACAGGTCAGCTCTGGAGAGGAATCCTCAGGTTCCGGCACCGTCTCCACACAAGGTCTTAGGCCCACGGCATCGACGGGAGAGGAATCCCGAGAGGCCCCCGAGAAACTCGAATGGGGACTGGCCTTTCCTGAAGCCACCAGAGCGGGTCCCTGAGGTTCCCCATCGTAATTCGAGAGCACCTGCCGCAACTCGAGAAAATCCAGGAGGTTCTCCCCTCCAGACGAGATGAGGCCCATTTCCGCTCAGACGTCTCGAGTCTAATCACACCTAACCTCTGGAACTTCCAAAGGGTCCTTCACACCCTTGCTGCAACTCAAGAAGTAACCCCGACATACCTCATCTCCACTCGAGAGGAAGCACGAGAGTCCCGCCCCAATCCAGAGGAGCCCCGCTTCCGCCTCATAGCTCGAAAGGAGGGATCCTTTCCCTGCGTGGTCAGAAAAGAATTCCTGGTGTTCCCGTCGCATCTCAAGAGGAGGCGCTCTCCACAGGAAAGGCGAGAGGAACTCCAGGGTCGGTGCCACCATTCCCAGAGTCCCCCAGATGTCTCAGTCCATTCCAGGGAAACCTGTATTTCCCTGCACTGCCTCTGACTTTCCAAGCCGAGGATCGACTCACACCACAGTGGCACGTGGGACAGCCCTGTGGGAAAGCCTCGTGGGAAAGCCTCGAGGGAAAGCCACAGATCCCTTGATCCACGCGAAGGGAAGCGGACACTGCTGCTACAGCTCGGGGGAAAGCACACGTGCATGCCCCACTCGAGACGAGACTGACTCCCCTGGGGAGACTCCAGAAGTACCCCAAGATCCATGTCAGCACTGGAGAGGAATCCTCAGCTTCCGGGCCCGACTCCACACAAGGTCTTAGGCCCCGGCATCGACGGGAGAGGAATCACGAGAGGCCCCCTAGCAACACGCATGATAACTGGCCTTTCCTGCGGCCGCCAGAGCGGGTCCCTGAATCCCCGTCGTAACTCGAGAGCACCTGCTGAAACTCGGGAATATCCAGGAGCCTCTCCGTTCCAGGCGACATGAGGCCCATTTCCGCTGAGGCATCTCGAGACTAACCACACCTAACCTCTGGAACTTCCAAGGGTCCTTCACACCCTTGCTGCAACTCAAGAAGTTCCCCGACATACCCGTTCCTCTTCACGTTCTGCCATAATGGTGGGTGTCATCTGCATATCTAAGTTGATTGATATTTCTACCGGCAATCTTGATTCCAGCTTATGTATCTTCCATCCAGCATTTTTCATGATGTACTCTGCATAGAAGTTAAATAAACAGGGTGACAATATACAGCCTTGACATACTCCTTTTCCTTTTTGGAACCAGTCTGTTGTTCCATGTCCTGCTCTAACTGTTGCTTCCTGACCTTCATCCAGATTTCTCAAGAGGCAGGTTAGGTGGTCTGGTATTCCCATCTCTTTCAGAATTGTGGCTAAAACAACAGTAAAGGACCTTTCCGATGTCAGGCCAAGGAATTGTGTTTCCAGTCATTGAGCCACACCTGATCACTGAGCACAAATTCATGAATCTGTTCCTCAAGGGGGAATGATATTCTTTTTTATACAAACTTAGTTACCTGATTTATTACCTTACCTAATTGTTCCATCTGCTGTGAAATCCCACCCCCTTACTTGTGGCAAATCTGCTAACACCTGCCTCACTGTGGGAGGGGGTCTCCCATAGAAAATTTCATAAGGACAACAACTGTGGGAACGTGCGGTTACCCGTAATATGAGTAAGTCTGCCGGAAGCAAGCCCATCCACGTACAGTCAGTCTCTATGATCCATTTTGAAAGTGTCTCTTCAAGAGTTTGGTTGTTTCTTTCCACCATTCCAGAACACTGGGGCCTATATGCTGTATGTAATTTCCACTGATATTTAGAGCTTCACATACCTGTTAATTAACGCGGCTACAAAGACAGGGCCATTGTCGGATTCTATACTGGTTGGAAACCCAAGTCTGGGAATTATTTCTCAAATCAGCGAGCTACTTCATTTTCTTTTTCAGATCAGGTAGGGAAGGCCTCTGCCCAACCGGAGAAGGTACCTACTATTCTAGTAAGTCATGATAACAGGTGACTGCCTTTGCTTCCCCGAAGGACACTCGCTTTCCCTGCATCCTGAGAACTCCACGTCTCCCAGTTGGAAAAGCGCTTCTTGGAGGTCATTATTCAGGGGCAACTTCCCTGGAGCCGGGGCCATAGGGAGCGGCTCCACACTCCCAGGGAAAGGAGCCACACACACATCCATCCCCTTTGCTCTGTAGGAGAGCTCTAGTGAGCCTAGGTCTGTCAGGAAAATTCTTGGCTCCTATGGGGACACATTCTATGTGTGAAACTGCATCCAGGACCTAGGGGCCACAGGGCGCCTGTTTCTCTCGGGGGCGGAGGGGTGGGGGGCCTGAAGCAGTGCCAGCAGCTTCCACATCCATCCAATTGCTCTTTTCTTACCTCTGATAGAACTAGCTTTGT
>NW_017201378.1:0-6709 GCF_001704415.2 Capra hircus | reverse complement strand
CTAATCACACCTAACCTCTGGAACTTCCAACGGGTCCTTCACACCCTTGCTGCAACTCAAGAAGTTCCCCGACGTATACCCACTCGAGAGGAAGCAGGGAGTCCCGCCCACATCCAGAGGAGCCCCTTTCCGCCTCTAGCCATCCTTTCCCTGCGTGGTCGGAAAAGATTCGGCGTTCCCATCGCATCTCAAGAGGCGCGCTCTCCACAGGAAAAAGCGAGAGAACTCCAGGGTCGTGCCATTCCCAGAGTCCCCCAGATGTCTCAGTCCATTCCAGGGAAACCTGTTTTCCCTGCACTTTTCTGACTTTCAAGCGAGGATCGACTCACACCACGGTGGCACGTGGACAGCCCTGTGGGAAAGCCTCGTGGGAAAGCCTTGGCAAATCCTCGAGGGAAGCCACAGATCCCTTGTTCCACGCGAAGGGAAGTGTGACACTGCTGCTACAGCTCGGGAGGAAAGCGCACGTGCATGCCCCCACTCGAGACGAGGACTGACTCCCCTGGGGAGACTCCAGAAGTACCCAAGATCCATGTCAGCACTGGAGAGGAATCTCAGGTTCCCACACCGACTCCACAAAGTCTTAGGCCCCGGCATCAACGGGAGAGGAATCCGGAGAGGCCCCGAGCAACTCGCATGGGGACTGGCCTTTCCTGAGGCCACCAGAGCGGGTCCCTGAGGTCCCCGTCGTAAGTCGAGAGCACCTGCCGCAACTCGAGAAAATCCAGGAGGTTCTCCCCAGGCGAGATGAGGCCATTTCCGCTGAGGCGTCTCGAGGCTAATCACACCTAACCTCTGGAACTTCCAACGGGTCCTTCACACCCTTGCTGCAACTCAAGAAGTTCCCCGACATACCCGTCTCCACTCGAGAGGAAGCACGAGTCCCGCCCACATCCAGAGGAGCCCCGTTTCCGCCTCCTAGCTCGAGAGGAGGGATCCTTTCCCTGCGAGGTGGGGAAAGAATTCCCGGCGTTCCCGTCGCATCACAAGAGGAGGCGCTCTCACAGGAAAGGCGAGAGGAACTCCAGGGTCGTGCCACCATTCCCAGAGTCCCCCAGATGTCTCAGTCCATTCCAGGGAAACCTGTTTTCCCTGCACTGCCTCGACTTTCAAGCGAGGATCGACTCACACCACTGGCACGTGGGACAGCCCTGGGAAAGCCTCGTGGGAAAGCCTCGTGGGAAAGCCTCGAGGGAAAGCCACAGATCCCTTGATCCACGCGAAGGGAAGCGTGACACTGCTGCTACAGCTTGGAGGAAAGCCCACGTGCATGCCCCCACTCGAGACGAGGACTGACTCCCCTGGGAGACTCCAGAAGTACCCAAGATCCATGTCAGCACTGGAGAGGAATCCTCAGGTTCCGGCACCGACTCCACACAAGGTCTTACCCGGCATCGACGGAGAGGAATCCGAGAGGCCCCGAGCAACTCGCATGGGACTGGCCTTTCCTGAGGCCACCAGCGGGTCCCTGAGGTCCCCGTCGTAAGTCGAGAGCACCTGCCGCAACTCGAGAAAATCCAGGAGGTTCTCCCCTCCAGGCGAGATGAGGCCATTTCCGCTGAGGCGTCTCGAGGCTAATCACACCTAACCTCTGGAACTTCCAAAGGGTCCTTCACACCCTTGCTGCAACTCAAGAAGTTCCCGACATACCCGTCTCCACTCGAGAGGAAGCACGAGAGTCCCGCCCACATCCAGAGGAGCCCCGTTTCCGCCTCCTAGCTCGAGAGGAGGGATCCTTTCCCTGCGTTGTCGGGGAAGAATTTCCCGGGTTTCCGTCGCATCTCAAGAGGAGGCGCTCTCCACAGGAAAGGCGAGAGGAACTCCAGGTCGTGCCACCATTCCAGAGTCCCCCAGATGTCTCAGTCCATTCCAGGGAAACTGTTTTCCCTGCACTCTCGACTTTCAAGCGAGGATCGACTCACACCACGGTGGCACGTGGACAGCCCTGTGGAAAAGCCTCGTGGGAAAGCCTGATCCCTGATCCACGCGAAGGGAAGCTGACACTGTTGCTACAGATCGGGAGGAAAGAGCACGTGCATGCCCCCACTCCAGACGAGGACTGATTCCACTGGGGAGACTCCAGAAGTACCCCCAGATCCATGTCACCTCTGGAGAGGAATCTTCAGGTTCAGGCACCGCTCCACACAAGTTCTTAGGCCCGGCATCGAAGGGAGAGGAATCCCGAGAGGCCCCCGAGCAACTCGCATGGGGACTGGCCTTTCCTGAGGCCCCCGAGCGGGTCCCTGTGGCTTTCCACGAGGCTTTCCACGAGGCTTTCCCACATGGCTGTCCCACGTGCCACCGTGGTGTCAGTCGATCCTCGGCTTGAATGTCGAGGCAGTGCAGGGAAAACAGGTTTCCCTGGAATGGACTGAGACATCTGGGGACTCAGGGAATGGTGGCACGAACCTGCAGTTCCTCTCGCCTTTCCTGTGGAGAGCGCCTCCTCTTGAGATGCGACGGGAACGCCGGGAATTCTTTCCCGACCACGCAGAGAAAGGATCCCTCCTCTCGAGCTAGGAGCCGGAAACGGTGCTCCTCTGGATGTGGGCGGGACTCTCGTGCCTTCTCTCGAGTGGAGACGGGTATGTCGGGGAACTTCTTGAGTTGTAGCAAGGGTGTGAGGGACCCTTTGGAAGTTCTAGAGGTTAGGTGTGATTAGCCTGAGACGCCTCAGAGGAAATGGGCCTCATCTCGCCTGGAGGGGAGAACCTCCTGGATTTTCTCGAGTTTCGGCAGGTGCTCTCGATTACGACGGGGACCTCAGGGACCCGCTCTGGTGGCCTCAGGAAAGGCCAGTCCCCATGCGAGTTTCTCCGGGGCCTCTTGGGTTCCTCTCCCGTCGATGCCGGGGCCTAATATCTTGTGTGGAGTGGGTGCCGGAACCTGAGGATTCCTCTCCAGTGCTGACATGGATCTTGGGGTACTTCTGGAGTCTCCCCAGGGAGTCAGTCCTTGTCTCGAGTGGGTGCATGCACGTTCGCTTTCCTTTCGAGCAGTAACAGCAGTGTCACTCTTTCCTTCGTGTGCTCAAGGGATCTGTGACTTTCCCTCGAGGCTTTCCGACGAGGCTTTCCCACAGGGGGGTCCCACGTGCCACCGTGATGTGAGTCGATCCTCGGCTTGAAAGTCGAGGCTGTGCAGGGAAAACACGTTTCTCTGCAATGGACGGATACATCTGAGGGACTCTGGGAATGGTGGCACGACCCTGATGTTCCTCTCGCCTTTCCTGTGGAGAGCGCCGCCTCTTGAGATGCGACGGGAACGCCGGGAATTCTTTCCCAACCACGCAGGGAAAGGAACCCTCCACTTGAGCTAGGAGGCAGAAACGGGTCTCCTCTGGATGTTGGCGGGACTCTCGTGCTTCCTCTCGAGAGGAGACGGGTAAGTCAGGGAACTTCTTGAGTTGCAGCAAGGGTGTGAAGGACCCTTCGGAAGTTCCAGAGGTTAGGTGTGATTAGCCTCGAGGCGTCTCAGCGGAAATGGGCCTCATTTCGCCTGGAAGCGATAACCTCCTGAATTTTTTCGAGTTGCGGAAGGTGCTCTCAACTTACGACCGGGACCTCAGGGACCCGCTCTGGTGGCCTCAGGAAAGGCCAGTCCCCATGCGAGTTCTTCGGGGAGCCTCTCGGGATTCCTATCCTGTCGATGCTGGGGCCTAACACCTTGTGTGGAGTCGGTGTCCGGAACCTGAGGATTCCTCTCCAGTGCTGACATGGATCTTGGGGGTACTTCTGGAGTCTCCCCAGGGGAGTCAGTCCTCGTCTCGAGTGAGGGCAAGCACGTGCGCATTCCTCCCGAGCTGTAGCAAGCAGTGTCACGCTTTCTTTCGCGTCGATCAAGGCATCTGTGGCTTACCCTCGAGGCTTTCCCATGAGGCTTTCCCACGAGGCTTTCCCACAGGGCTGTCCCACGTGCCACCGTGGTGTGAGTCGATCCTCAGCGTGAAAGTCGAGGCAGTGCAGGGAAAAGAGTTTTCCCTGGAATGGACTGAGACATCTGGGGGACTCTGGATATGGTCGAACGACCCTGGAGTTCATCTCACCTTTCCTGTGTGAGAGCGCCTCCCCTGAGATGCGATGGGAATGCTGGAAATCTTTCCCGACCGCAGGGAAAAGATCCTCCTCTCCGAGCTAGGAGGCGCAAAAGGGGCTCCTTTGGATTTTGGCGGGACTCACGTGCTTCCTCTCGAGTGGAGACGGGAATGTCGGGGAACTTCTTGAGTTTCAGCAAGGGTGTGAAGGACCCTGTTGGAATTCCAGAGGTTAGGTGTGATTAGCCTCAGGACGCCTCAGCGGAAATGGGCCTCATCTCGCCTGGAGGGGAGAACCTCCCTGGATTTACTCGAGTTGGCGGCAGGTGCTCTCCACTTACGACGGGGTCCTCAGGGACCCTCTCTGGTGGCCTCTATGAAAGGCCAGTTGCCCTTGCGAGTTGCACGGGGCCTCTTGGGTTTCCTCTCCCGTCGATGCCGGGGCCTAAGATTTTCTTTGGAGTCGGTGCCGGAACCTGAGGATTCCTAACCATTGCTGACATGGATCTTGGGGTACTTCTGGAGTCTCCCCAGGGAAGACAGTCCTCGTCTTTAGTGGGGGCATGCACGTGCGCTTTCCTCCCGAGCTGTTCCAGCAGTGTCACGCTTCCCTTCACGTGGATCAAGGGATCTGTGGCTTTCCCTCGAGTCTTTCCCTGAGGCTTTCCCACGAGGCTTTCCCACAGTGCTGTCCCACGTGCCACCGTGGTGTGAGTCGATCCTCGGCTTGAAAGTCGAGGCAGTGAAAGGAAAACAGGTTTCCCTGGAATGGACTGAGAAATTTGGGGTCTCTACGAATGGTGGCACGACCCTGGAGTTCCTCTCGCCTTTCCTTTGGAGAGCGCATCCTCTTGAGGTGCGACGGGTACGCTGGGAATTCTTTCCCAACCACGCAGGGAAAGGATCCCTCCTCTCGAGCTATGCGGCGGAAATGGGGCTCCTCTGGATGTGGCGGGACTCTCATGCTTCCTCTCGAGAGGAGACGGTTATGTTGGGGAACTTCTTGAGTTGCAGCAAGGATGTGAAGTATCCTTTGTAAGTTAGAGAGGTTAGGTGTGATTAGCATCGAGACGCCTCAGCACAAATGGGCCTTATTTCGCCTGGAGGGGAGAACATCCTGGATTTTCTCGAGTTGCGGCAGATGCTCTCGACTTACGACGGGACTCTGAGACCCGCTTTATTGGCCTCAGGAAAGGCCAGTCCCATGCGAGTTGCGCGGGGCCTCTCGGGATTCCTCTCCCGTCGATGCAGGGCCTAAGACCTTGTGTGGAGTGGGTGCCGGAACCTGAGGATTCCTCTCCAGTGCTGACATGGATCTTGGGGTACTTCTGGAGTCTCCCCAGGGGAGTCAGTCCTCGTCTCGATTGGGGGCATGCACGTCCGCTTTCCTCCCGAGCTGTAGCAGCAGTGTCACGCTTCCCTTCGGGTGGATCAAGGGATCTGGCTTTCCCACGAGGCTTTCTCACAGGGCTGTCCTACGTGCCACCGTGGTGTGAGTCGATCCTCGGCTTGAAAGTCGAGGCATTGCAGGGAAAACAGGTTTCCCTGGAATGGACTGAGACATCTGGGGGACTCTGGGAATGGTGGCACGACCCTGGAGTTCCTCTCGCCTTTCCTGTGGAGGGCGCCTCCTCTTGAGATGCGACGGGAACACCGGGAATTCTTTCCCGACCACGCAGGGAAAGGATCCCTCCCCTCGATATAGGAGGCGGAAACGGGGCTCACTGGATGTGGGCGGGACTCTCGTGCTTCCTCTCGTGGTGACGGGTATGTCGGGGAACTTCTTGAGTTGCAGCAAGGGTGTGAAGGACCCTTTGGAAGTTCCAGATGTTAGATGTGATTAGCCTCGAGACGCCTCTGTGGAAATGGGCCTCATCTCGCGGGAAGGGAGAACCTCCTGGATTTCCTCGAGTTGCGCCAGGTGCTCTCGACTCACCCGGGTACCTCAGGGACCCGCTCTGGGGGACTCAGGAAGGGCCAGTCCCCATGCGAGTTGCTCGGGGGCTTCTCGGGATTCCGCTCCCGTCGTTGCCGGGGCCTAAGATCTTGTTGGAGTTGGTGCCGGAACCTGATGATTCCTCTCCAGTGCTGACATGGATCTTGGGGTACGTCTGGAGTCTCCCCATTGGAGTCAGTAGTCTTCTCGAGTGGGGGCATGCAGGTTCGCTTTCCTCCCGAGCTCTAGCAGCAGTGTCACGCTTCCTTGGCGTGGATCAAGGGATCAGGGGCATTCCCTCGAGGCTTTCCACGAGGCTTTCCCACGAGGCTTTCCCACAGGGCTGTCCCACGTGCCAACGTAGTGTGAGTCGATCCTCGGCTTGAAAGTCGAGGCAGTGCAGGGAAAACTGGTTTCCCTGGAATGGATTGAGACATCTGGGTGACTCGGGGAATGGTGGCACGACCCTGGAGTTCCTCTCGCCTTTCCTGTGGAGAGCGCCTCCTCTTGAGATGCGACGGGAACACCAGGAATTCTTTCCCGACCACGCATGGAATGGATCCCTCCTCTCTAGCTAGGAGGCGGAAACGGGGCTCCTCTGAATGTGGGCGGGACTCTCGTGCTTCCTCTCAAGTGGAGACGGGTATGTCGGGGAACTCTTGAGTTGCAACAAGGGTGTGAAGACCCCTTTTGAGTTGCAGAGTTTAGGTGTGATTAGCCTCGAGACCCATCAGCGGAAA
>NW_017201377.1:0-6709 GCF_001704415.2 Capra hircus | reverse complement strand
GGAGGAAAGTGCACGTGCCTGCCCCACTCAAGACGAGGACTGACACCCCTGGGGAGACTCCAAAAGCTACCCCAAGATCCATGTCAGCACTGGAGAGGAATCCTCAGGTTCCCGCACCGACTCCACACAAGGTCTTAGTAACCAGCATCGACTGGAGAGGAATCCCGAGAGGCCTCCAGCAACACGCATGGGGACTGGCCTTTCCTGAGGCCACCAGAGCGGTCCCTGAGGTCCCCGTCGTAAGTCGAGAGCACCTGCCGCAACTCGAGAAAATCCAGGAGGTTCTCCCTCCAGGCGAGATGAGGCCCATTTCCGCTGAGCGACTCCAGGCTAATCACACCTAACCTCTGGAACTTCCAAAGGGTCCTTCACACCCTTGCTGCAACTCAAGAAGTTCCCCGACATACCCGTCTCCACTCGAGAGGAAGCACGAGAGTCCCGCCACATCCAGAGTCCCTTTTTCCCCTCCTAGCTAGAGAAGAGGGATCCTTTCCCTGCGTGGTCTGGAAAGAATTCCCTGCTTTCCCGTAGCATCTCAAGAGCAGGCGCTCTCCACAGGAAAGCGAGAGGAAATTCCAGGGTCGTGCCACCATTCCAGAGTCCCCCAGATATCTCAGTCCATTCCAGGGAAACCTGTTTTCCCTGCACTGCCTCGACTTTCAAGCCGAGGATCGACTAACACCACGGTGGCACGTGGGACAGCCCTGTGGGAAAGCCTCGTGGGAAAGCCTAGTGGAAAGCCTCGAGGGAAAGCCACAGATCCGTGATCCACGCGGATGGGAAGCGTGACACTGCTGCTACAGCACGGGAGGAAAGCGCACGTGCATGCCCCCACTCGAGTCGAGGACTGACTCCCCTGGGGAGACTCCAGAAGTACCCCAAAATCCATGTCAGCACTGGAGAGGAATCCTCAGGTTCCGGCACCCACTCCACACAAGATCTTAGGCCCCAGCATCGACGGGAGAGTAATCCCAAGAGGCCCCCGAGAAACTCGCATGGGGACTGGCCTTTCCTGAGGCCACCAGAGCGGGTCCCTGAGGTCCCCATCGTAAGTCGAGAGCACCTGCCGCAACTCGAGAAAATCCAGGAGGTTCTACCCTTCAAGCGAGATGAGGCCCATTTCCGCAGAGGTGTCTCAAGGCTAATCACACCTAACCTTTGGAACCTCCAAACGGTCCTTCACACCTTTGCGGCAACTCAAGAAGTTCCCGACATACCCGTGTCCACTAGAAAGGAAGCACGAGAGTCCCGCCCACATCCAGAGGAGTCCCGTTTCCGCCTTCTAGCTCGAGAGGAGGGATCCTTTCCCTGCGTGGTCGGGAAAGAATTCCCGGCGTTCCCGTCGCATCTCAAGAGGAGGCGCTCTGAACAGGAAAGGAGAGAGGAACTCCAGGGTCGTGCCACCATTCCCAGAGACCCCAGATGCCTCAGTCCATTCCAGGGAAATCTGTTTTCCCGGAACTGCCTCGACTTTCATGCCGAGGATCGACTCACACCATGGTGGCTCGTGGGACAGCCCTGTGGGAAAGCCTCGTGGGAAAGCCTCGTGGGAAAGCCTCGAGGGAAAGCCACAGATGTCTTGATCCACGCGAAGGGAAGCGTGACACTGCTGCTACAGCTTGGGAGGAATGCGCACGTGCATGCCCCCATACGAGACGAGGACTGACTCCCCTGGGGAAACTCCAGAAGTACCCCACGATCCATGTCAGCACTCGAGAGGAATCCACAGTTTCCGGCACCGACTCCACACAAGGTCTTTGGCCCCGGCATCGACGGGAGAGGAATCCCGATAGGCCCCCGATCAACTCGCATGGGGACTGGCCTTTCCTGAGGCCACCAGAGCGTGTCCCTGAGGTCCCCGTCATAAGTCGAGAGCACCTGTCGCAATTCGAGAAAATCCAGGAGGTTTCACCCCTCCAGGAGAGATGAGGCCCATTTCCACTGAGGCGTCTCGAGGCTAATCACACCTACCTCTGGTACTTCCAAAGGGTCCTTCACACCCTTGCTGCAACTCAAGAAGTTCCCGGACATTTCCGTCTCCACTCGAGACGAAGCACGAGAGTCCCGCCCACATCCAGAGGAGCCACGTTTCCTCCTCATAGCTCGAGAGGTTTGATCCTTTCCCTGCGTGGTCGGGAAGAATTCGCGGCATTCCCGTCCCACATCAAGAGGAGGCGCTCTCCAGAGGAAAAGCTAGAGGAACTCCAGAGTCGTGCCCCATTCCCAGAGTCCCCCAGATGTCTCAGTCCATTCCAGGGAAACCTGTATTCCCTGCACTGCCTCGACGTTCAAGCCGAGGATCAACTCACACCACAGTGGCACGTGGGACAGCCCTGTGGGAAAGCCTCCTGTTAAAGCCTCTTGGGAAAGCCTCGATGGAAAGCCACAGACCCGTTGATCCACGCGAAGGGAAGCGTGACTCTGCTGCTACTGCTCGGGAAGAAAAGCGCAAGTGCATGCCCCCCACTCGAGTAGAGGACTGACTGCCCTGGGGAGACTCCAGAAGTACCCCAAGATCCATGTCAGCACTGGAGAGGAATCCTCAGGTTCCGACACCGACTCCACACAAGATCTTAGGCACCAGCATCGACAGAAGAGGAATTCCGAGAGGCCCCCGTGCAACTCGCATGGGGACAGGCCTTTCCTGAGGCCAGTAGAGCGATTCCGTGATTTCCCCGTCGTAAGTCGAGAGCACCAGCCACGACTCGAGAAAATCCAGGAGGTTCTCCCCTCCAGGCGAGCTGAGACCTATTTCCGCTGAGGTATCTCGAGGCTAATCACACCTTACCTCTGGAACATCCAAAGAGTTCTTCACACCCATGCTGCAACTCAAGAAGTTCCCCGACATACCCGTCTCCTCTCGAGAGGAATCACGAGAGTCCCGCCCACAACCAGAGGAGCCCCGTTTCCACCTCCTAGCCCAGGAGGAGGGATCCTTTCCCTGCGTGGTCGGGAAAGAATTCCCGGCATTCCCGTCGCATCTCAAGAGGAGGCGATCTCCACAGGAAAGGCGAGAGGAACTCCAGGGTCGTGCCACCATTCCCAGAGTCCCTTGGATGTCTCAGTCCATTCCAGGGAAACCTGTTTTCCGTGCACTGCCTCGAGTTTCAAGCCGAGGATCGACTCACACGACGGTGGCACGTGGGACAGCCCTGTGGGAAAGCTTCGGGGGAAAGCCTCGTGGGAAAGCCTCGAGGAAAAGACACAAATCCCTTGATCCTCGCGAAGGGAAGCGTGACACTGCTGCTACAGCTGGGGAGGAAATCGCACGTGCATGCCCCCTCTCGAGACGAGGACTGACTCCCCTGGGGAGACTCCAGAAATACCCCAAGATCCATGTCAGCACTGGAGAGGAATGCTCAGGTTCTGGCACAGTCTCCACACAAGGTCTAGACCCCGGAATCTATGGAAGAGGAATCCCGAGAGGCCCCAGAGCAATTCCCATGGGGACTGGCCTTTCCTGAGGCCACCAGAGCGGGCCCCTGAGGTCCCCATCGTAAGTCGAGAGCACCTGCCGCAACTCGAGAAAATCCAGGAGGTTCTCCCCTCCAGGCGAGATGAGGCCCATTTCCGCTGAGGCGTCTGGAGGCTAATCACATCTAACATCTGGAACTTCCAAAGGGTCCTTCACACCCTTACTGCAACTCAAGAAGTTCCTCGAAATACCGGTCTCCACTGGAGAGGAAGCACGAGAGTCCCGCCCACATCCAGCGGAGACCCGTTTCCGCCTCCTAGCCCGAGAGGAGAGATCCTTTCCCTGCGTGGTCGGGAAATAATTCCCGGCGTTCCCGTCGCATCTCAAGAGGAGGCGCTCTCCACAGGAATGGCGAGAGGAACTTCAGGGTCGTGCCACCATTCCCAGAGTCCCCCAGATGTCTCAGTCCATTCCAGGGAAACCTGTTTTCCCTGCACTGCCTCGACTTTCAAGCCGAGGATCGACTCACACCACGGTGGCACGTGGGACAGCCCTGTGGGAAAGCCTCGGGGGAAAGCCAGGAGGGAAGCCACAGATCCCTTGATCCACGGGAAGAGAAGCATGACACTGCTGCTACAGATCGGGAGGAAATCGCACGTGCATGGCCCCACTCGAGATGAGGACTGACTCCCCTGGGGAGACTCCAGAAGTACCCCAAGATCCATGTCAGCACTGGAGAGGAATGCTCAGGTTCCGGCACAGTCTCCACACAAGGTCTAGACCCCGGAATCTATGGAAGAGGAATCCCGAGAGGCCCAGAGCAATTCGCATGGGGACTGGCCTTTCCTGAGGCCACCAGAGCGGGTCCCTGAGGTCCCCATCGTAAGTCGAGAGCACCTGCCGCAACTCGAGAAAATCCAGGAGGTTCTCCAATCCAGGCGAGATGAGGCCCATTTCCGCTGAGGCAACAAGGGGGTAATTACACTTAAACTCTGGAACTTCCAAAGGGTCCTTCACACCTTTGCTGCAACTCAAGAAGTTCCCTTATACCCGTCTCTACTCAAGAGGATCCCAAGGGTCCCGCCCATATCCAGAGTGGCCCCGTTTCCGCCTGCTAGCTCGAGAGGAGGATCCTTTCCCGTGGTCGGGAAAGTATTCCTAGCGTTCCCGTCTCATCTCAAGCGTAGGCGCTCTCCACAGGAAATGCGAGAGGAACTCCAGTATCAGGCCCCATTCCCAGAGTCCCCTGGATGTCTCAGTCCATTCCAGGGAAACCTTTTTTCCCTGCACTGCCTCGACTTTCAAGCTGAGGATCGACTCACACCACGGTGGCATGTGGGACAGCCCTGTGGGAAAGCCTCGTGGGAAAGTCTCCTGAGAAAGCCTCGAGGGAAAGCCACAGATCCCATGATCCACGCGAAGGGAAGCGTGACACTGCTGCTACAGCACGGGAGGAAAACCCACGTGCATATCCCCACTCGCGACGAGGAATGACTCCCCTGGGAGACTCCAGAAGTACCCAAGATCCATGTCAGCACTGGAGAGGAATCCTCAGGATCCGACACAGACTCCACACAAGGTCCCAGGGCCCGGCATCGACGGGAGAGGAATCCCGAGAGGCCCCGTGCAACTGCATGGGGACTGGCCTTTCCTGAGGCCACCAGAGCGGGTCCCTGAGGTCCCAGTCGTAAGTCGAGAACACCTGCCGCAACTCGAGAAAATCCATTAGGTTTCCCCACCAGGCGAGATGAGCCCATTTTCCGATGAGGCTCCTCGAGGCTAATCACACCTAAACGCTGGAATTTCCCAAGGGTCCTTCACACCCTTGCTGCAACTCAAGAAGTTCCCCGTCATACCCGACTCCACTCGAGAAGAAGGACGAGAGTCCCGCCCACATACAGAGGAGCCCCTTTTCCGCCTCATAGCTCTAGAGGAGGATCCTTTCCCTGCGTGGTCGGGAAAGTATTCCCGGAGTTTCCGTCGCATCTCAAGAGGAGGCGCTCTCCACTTGAAACGGGAGAGGAACTCCAGGTTCGTGCCACCGTTCCCACACTCCCCGAGATGTCTCATTCCATTCCACGGAAAACTTTTTTCCCTGCACTGCCTCGACTTTCAAGCTGAGGATCGACTCACACCACGGTGGCATGTGGGACAACCCTGTGGGACAGCCTCGTGGGAAAGTCTCCTGAGAAAGCCTCGAGTGAAAGCCACAGATCCCATGATCCACGCGAAGGGAAGCGTGACACTGCTGCTACAGCTCGGGAGGAAAACCCACGTGCATATCCCCACACGCGAAGAGGAATGACTCCCCTGGGAGACTCCGGAGGTACCAAGATCCATGTCAGCACTGGAGAGGAATCCTCAGGATCCGGCACAGACTCCACACAAGGTCCAGGGCCCGGCATCGACGGGAGAGGAATCCCGAGAGGCCCCGTGCAACTGCATGGGGACTGGCCTTTCCTGAGGCCACCAGAGCGGGTCCCTGAGGTCCCAGTCGTAAGTCGAGAGCACCTGCCGCAACTCGAGAAAATCCAGGAGGTTCTCCCCTCCAGGCGAGATGAGGCCCGTTTCTGCTGAGGCGTCTCGAGGCTAATCACACCTAACCTCTCGAACTTCCAAAGGGTCCTTCACACCCTTGCTGCAACTCAAGAAGTTCCCCGACATACCGTCTCCACTTAGAGAGGAAGCACGAAAGTCCCGCCAAATCCAGAGCAGCCCCGTTTCCGCCTCATACCTCGAGCGGGGATCCTTTCCCTGCGTGGTCGGGAAAGATTCCCGGCGTTCCCGTCGCATCTCAAGAGGAGGCTCTCCACAGGAAAGGCGAGAGGAACTCCAGGGTCTGCCACCATTCCCAGAGTCCCCCAGATGTCTCAGTCCATTCCAGAGAAACCTGTTTTCCCTGCACTGCGTCGACTTTCAAGCCGAGGATCGACTCACACCACGGTGGCACGTGGGACAGCCCTGTGGAAAGCCTCGTGGAAAAGCCTCTTGGGGGAAAGCGTCGAGGGAAAGCCACAGATCAGTTGATCCACGCGAAGGGAAGCGTGACACTGCTGCTACAGCTCGGGAGGAAAGCGCACGTGCATGCCCCCACTCGAGTAGAGGACTGACTGCCCTGGGAGACTCCAGAAGTACCCCAAGATCTATGTCAGCACTGGAGAGGAATCCTCAGGTTATTTAGCACCGACTCCACACAGATCTTAGGGCTCGCATCGACAGGAGAGGAATCCCGAGAGCCCCGAAGCAACTTGCACGGGGACTGGCCTTTCCTGAGGCCACCAGAGCGGGTCCCTG
>NW_017201376.1:0-6710 GCF_001704415.2 Capra hircus | reverse complement strand
TTCCCACAGGGCTGTCCCGCAGGGCTGTCCCACGTGCCACGGGGGTGTGAGTCGATCCTCGGCTTGAAAGTCGAGGCAGTGCAGGGAAAACAGGTTTCCCTGGAACGGACTGAGACATCTGGGGGACTCTGGGAATGGTGGCACGACCCTGGAGTTCCTCTCGCCTTTCCCTTGGATTGCGCGTCCGATTGAAATGCGACGGGAACGCCGGAAATTCTTTCCCGACCACGCAGGGAAAGGATCCCTCCTCTCGAGCTAGGAGGCGGAAACGGTGCTCCTCTGGATGTGGGCGGGACTCTCGTGCTTCCTCTCGAGTGAGACGGGTATGTCGGGGAACTTCTTGAGTTGCAGCAAGGGTGTGAAGGACCCGTTGGAAGTTCCAGAGGTTAGGTGTGATTAGTCTCGAGACGCCTCAGCGGAAATGGGCCTCATCTAGCCTGGAGGGTAGAACCTCCTGGATTTTCTCGAGGTGGGCAGGTGCTCTCGACTTACGTCGGGGACCTCAGGGACCCGCTCTGGTGGCCTCAGGAAAGGCCAGTCCACATGCGAGTTGCTCGGGGGCCTCTCGGGATTCCTCTCCCGTCGATGCCGGGGCCTAAGACCTAGTGTGAAGTCGGTTCCGGAACCTGAGGATTCCTCTCCAGTGCTGACATGGATCTTGGGGTACTTCTGGAGTCACCCCAGGGAGTCAGTCCTCGTCTCGAGAGGGGTATGCACGTGCGCTTTCCTCCACTAGCTGTGGCAGCTGTTTGGCACTTCCCTTCGCGTGGATCAAGGGATCTGTGGCTTTCCATTGAGGCTTTCCCAGGAGGCTTTCCCACGAGGCTTTCCCACGAGGCTATCCCTCGAGGCTTTCCCACAGGGCTGTCCCACGTACCACCATGGTGTGAGTTGATCCTCGGCTTGAAAGTCGAGGCAGTGCAGGGAAAACAGGATTTCCTGGAATTGACTGAGACATCTGGGGGACTCTGGGAATGGTGGCATGACAGGGAGTTCCTCTCGCCTTTCCTGTGGAGAGTGACTCCCGAGAATTCTTTCGTTTATCACGCTGGGAAAGGATCCCTCCTCTCGAGCTATGAGACGGAAACGGGGCTCCTCTGGATGTGGGCCGGGACTCTCGTGCCTCCTCTCGAGTGGAGACGGGTATGTGGGGGAACTTCTTGATTGCAGCAAGGGTGTGAAGGACTCTTTGGAAATTCCAGAGCTTAAGTGTGATTAGCCTCGAGACGCCCCAGCGGAAATCGGCCCATCTCTCCTGGAAGGGACAACCACCTGGATTTTCTCAAGTTGCCGCAGGTGCTCTCGACCTATGACGGGGACCTCAGGGAACCGCTCTGTTGGCCTGAGGAAATGCCAGTACCCATGCGAGTTGCACGGTGGCCTCTCAGGATTCCTCTCCCGTCGATGCCGGGTCCTAAGACCTTGTTTGGAGTCGGTGCCAGAACCAGAGGATTCCTCTCCAGTGCTGATATGGATCTTGGGGTACTTCTGGAGTCTCCCACGGGAGTCAGTCCTCGTCTCGAGTGGGGGCATGCACGTGTGCTTTCCTCCCGAGCTGTAGCAGCAGTGTCACTCTTCCCTTCGCCTGGTTCAAGGGATCTGTGGCTTTCCCTCGAGGCTTTCCCATGAGACTTTCCCACGAGGCTTTCCCACAGGGCTGTCCCACGTGCCACCGTGGTGAAAGTCGACCCTGGGCTTGAAAGTCGAGGCAGTGCAGGGAAAACAGGTTTCCCTGGAATGGACTGAGACATCTGGGGGACTCTGGGAATGGTGTCACGACCCTGAACTCGTGGGAAAGACTTGTGGAAAGCCTCGTGGAAAGCCTTGTGGGAAAGCCTCGTGGGAAAGCCACAGATCCCTTGATCCACGCCAAGGAAAGCGTGACACTGCTGTTACAGCTCGGGAGGAAAGAGCACGTGCATGCCCCCACTCGAGACGAGGACTGACTCCCCTGGGGAGACTCCAGAAGTACCCCAAGTTCCATGTCAGCACTGGGAGAGTAATCCTCAGGTTCCGGCACCGAATCCACACAAGCTCTTAATCCACAGCATCTACAGGAGAGGAATCCCGAGATGCCCCCGAGCAACTCGCATGGGGACTGGCCTTTCCTGAGGCCACCAGAGCGAGTCCATGAGGTCCACGTCGTAAGTCAAGAGCACATGCCGCAACGCGAGAAAATCCAGGAGGTTCTCCCCTGCAGGGGAGATGAGGCCCATTCGTGCTGAGGCGTCTCGAGGCTAATCAGAGCTAACCTCTGGAACATCCAAAGGGTCGTTCACACCCTTGCTGCAACCCAAGAAGTTCCCCTGCATACCCGTCTCCACTCGAGAGGAAGCACGCGAGTCCGCCCACATCGCGAGAAGCCGCGTTTTCGCCTCCTAGCTCGAGAGGAGGGATCCTTTCCCTGCGTGTTCGGGAAAGAATTCCCGGCGTTCCCGTCGCATCTCAACAGGAGGCCTCTCCACAGGAAAGACGAGAGGAACTCCAGGGTCGTGCCACCATTCCCAGAGTCCCCCAGATGTCTCAGTCCATTCCAGGGAAACCTGTTTTCCCTGCACTGCCTCGACTTTCAAGCCGAGGATCCACTCACACCACGGTGGCACGTGGGACAGCCCTGTGGAAAGCCTCCTGAAAAGCCTCGTGGGAAAGCCTCGAGGGAAAGCCACAGATCCCTTGATCACGCGAAGGGAAGCGTGACACTGCTCCTACAGCTCGGGAGGAAAGCACACGTGCATGCCCCCATTCAAGACGAGAACTGACTCCCCTGGGGAGACTCCAGAAGTACCCCAAGATCCATGTCAGCACTGGAGAGGAAATCCTCAGGTTTCAGGACCGACTCCACACAAGGTCTTAGTCCACAGCATCGACAGGAGAGGAATCCCGAGAGGCCCCCGAGCAACTCGCATGGGGCCTGGCCTTTCCTGAGGCCACCAGAGCGGGTCCCTGAGGTCCCGGTCGTAAGTCGAGAGCACCTGCCGCAACTCGAGAAAATCCAGGAGGTTCTCCCCTCCAGGCGAGATGAGGCCCATTTCCGTGGAGGTGTCTCGAGCCTAATCACACCTAACCTCTGGAACTTCCAACGGGTCCTTCACACCCTTGCTGCAACTCAAGAAATTCCCGACATATCCGTCTCCACTCGAGAGGAAGCACGAGAGTCCCACCCCCATCCAGAGGAGCCCCGATTCTGCCTCCTACCTCGAGAGGAGGGATCCTTTCCCTGCGTGGTCCGGAAAGAATTCCCGGCGTTCCCGTCGCATCTCAAGAGGAGGCGCTCTCCACCGGAAAGGCGAGAGGATCTCAGGGTCGTGTCACCATTCCCAGAGCCCAAAGATGTCTCAGTCCATTCCAGGAAATCATGTTTTCCCTGCACTGCCTCGACTTTCAAGCCGATGATCGACTCACACCACGGTGGCACGTGGGACAGCCCTGTGGGTAAGCCTCGTGGGAAAGCCTCGAGGGAAAGCCACAGATCCCTTGATCCACGCGAAGTAAAGCGTGACACGGCTGCTACAGCTCGGGAGGAAAGCGCAGGTGCATGCCCCCACTCTAGACGAGGACTGACTCCCCTGGGGAGACCCCAGAAGAACCCCAAGATCTATGTCAGCACTGGAGAGGAATCCTAAGTTCCCGGCCCCGAATCCACACAAGGTCTTAGGCCCCGGCATCGACGGGAGAGGAATCCCGAGAGGCCCCCGAGCAACTCGCATGGGGACTGGCCTTTCCTGAGGCCACCAGAGCGAGTCCCTGAGCTCCCCGTCGTAAGTCGAGAGCACCTGCTGCAACTCGAGAAAATCCAGGAGGTTCTCCCCTCTAGGCGAGATGAGGCCAATTTCCGCTGAGGCGTCTCACGGCTTATTACAGCTAACATCTCGAACTTCAAAAGGGTCCTTCACTCCCTTGCTGCAACTCAAGAAGTTCCCAACATTCCCGTATCCACTCGAGAGGAAGCACGAGAGTCCCGCCCACATCCAGAGGAGCCCCGTTTCCGCCTCCTAGCTCGAGAGGTGGGATCCTTTCACTGCGTGGTCTGGAAAGAATTCCCGGCGTTACCGTTCGCATCTCAAGAGGAGGCGCTCTCCACAAGAAAGGCGAGAGGAACTCCAGGGTCGTGCCACCATTCCCAGAGTCCCCAGATGTCTCAGTCCATTCCTGGGCAACCTGTTTCTCCTGCACTGCCTCGACCTTCAAGATGAGGATCGACTCACACCACGGTGTCACGTGGGACAACCCTGTGGGAAAGCCTCGTGAAAAGCCTCGTGGGAAAGCCTCGAGGGAAAGCCACAGATCCCTTGATCCACGCGAAGGGAAGTGTGACACTGCTGCTACAGTTGGAGAGGAAAGCGCCCGTGCATGCCCCCACTCGAGACGAGGACTGACTCCCCTGGGAAGACTCCAGAAGTACCTCAAGATCCATGTCAGCACTGGAGAGGAATCCTCAGGTTCCGGCACCGACTCCACACAAGGTCTTAGGCCCCGGCATCGACGGAGAGGAATCCTGAGAGGCCCCCGAGCTACTCGCATGGGCCCTGGCCTTCCCTGAGGCCAGCACAGCGGGTCCCTGAGGTCCCCGTCGTAAGTCGAGAGCACCTGCTGCAACTCGAGAAAATCCAGGAGGTTCTCCCCTCCAGACGAGATGAGGCCCATTACCGCTGAGGCGTCTCGAGGCTAATCACACCTAACCTCTGGAACTTCCAAAGGGTCCTTCACACCCTTGCTGCAACTCAAGAAGTTCCCCGACATACCCGTCTCCACTCGACAGGAAGCACGAGAGACCCGCCCTCATCCAGAGGAGCCCCGTTTCCGCCTCCTAGCTCGAGAGAAGGGATCCTTTTTCACTGCGTGTTCGGGAAAGAATTCCCGGCGTTCCCGTCGCAACTCATGAGCAGGCGCTCTCCACAGGAAAGGCGAGAGGAACTCCAGGGTCGTGCCACCATTCCCTAGTCCCCCAGATGTCTCAGTCCATTCCAGGGAAACCTGTTTTCCCTGCACTGCCTCGACTTTCAAGCCGAGGATCGACTCACACCACGGTGGCACGTGGGACAGCCATGTGGCAAAGCCTCATGGGAAAGCCTCGTGGGAAAGCCTTGAAGGAAAGCCACTGATCTCTTGATCCACGCGAATGGAAGCGTGACACTGATGCTGCAGCTCGGGAGGAAAGCGCACGTGCAAGCCCCCACTCGAGACAAGGACCGACTCCCCTGGGGAGACTCCAGAAGTATCCCAAGGTTCATGTCAGTACTGGAGAGGAAGCCTCAGGAGCAGGCACCGACTACACAAGGTCCTAGGCCCCGGCATCGACTGGACAGGAATCCCGTGATGCCCCGGAGAAACTCGCATGGGGAATGGCCTTTCCTGAGGCCACCAGAATGCGTCCCTGAGGTCCCCGTCTTAAGTCGAGAGCACCTGCCGCATCTCGAGAAAATCCAGGAGGTTCCCCCTCCAGGCGAGATGAGGCCCATTTCTGTTGAGGCGTCTCGAGGCTAATAACACCGAGCCTCTAGAACTTCCAAAGGGTCCTTCACACCCTTGCTGCAACTCAAGAAGTTTCCCGACATACCCGTCTCCACTGGAAAGGAAGCACGAGAGTCCCGCCCACATCCAGAGGAACCCCCGTTTCCGCCTCATACCTCGATAGGAGGGATCCTTTCCCTGCGTGGTCGGGAAAGAATTCCCGGCATTCCCGTCGCATCTCAAGAGGATGCGCTCTCCACAGGAAAGGCGAGAGGAACTCCAGGGTCGTGCCACCATTCCCAGAGTCCCCCAGATGACTCAGTCCATTCCAGGGAAACCTGTTTTCCCTGCACTGCCTCGAATTTCAAGCCGAGGATCGACTCACAACACGGTGGCACGTCGGACAGCCCTGTGGGAAAGCCTCGAGGGAAAGCCACAGATCATTTGATCCACGCGAAGGGAAGAGTGACACTGCTGCTACAGCTCAGGAGGAAAGCGCACCTGTATGCCCCCACTCGAGACGTGGACTGACTCACCTGGGGAGACTCCAGAAGTACCCCAAGATCCATGACAGCACTGGAGAGGAATCCTCAGGTTCCGGTACTGACTCCACACAAGGTGTTAGTCCCCGGCATCGAAGGGAGAGGAATCCCGAGAGGCCCCCGAGCAACTCGCATGGGGACTGGCCTTTCCTGAGGCCACCAGAGCGGGTCCCCCCATCGTAAGTCGAGAGCACTTCCAAAACTCGAGAAAATCCAGGAGATCTGCCGTCCATGCGAGATGAGGCCCATTTCCACTGAGGCGTCCGAGGCTAATCACAACTAACCTGTGGAACTTCCAAAGGGTCCTTCACACCCTTGCTGCAACTCAAGAAGTTCCCCGATATACCCGTCTCCGCTCGAGAGGAAGCACGAGAGTCCCGCCCATATCCAGAGGAGCCCCCGTCCCCCGGAGAGAGGGATTCCCTGGCGTGCAATTCCCGGCGTTCCCGTCGCTCTCAGGCGCGAAGGCAAGAAGCCAGGGGTCCCTGCCACCATTCCCAGAGTCCCCCAGATGTCTCAGTCCATTCCAGGGAAACCTGTTTTCCCTGCACTGCCCTGACTTTCAAGCGAGGATCAACTCACACAACGGTGGCACGTGGGACAGCCCTGTGGGAAAGCCTTGTGGAAAGCCTCTAGGGTAAGCCTCGAGGGAACGCCACAGATCCCTTGATCCACGCGAAGGGAAGCGGGACACTGTTGCTACAGCTCGGAAGGAAA
>NW_017201375.1:0-6711 GCF_001704415.2 Capra hircus | reverse complement strand
CAGAGGTTGGAAGATAGATTAGTGAGGTAGAAGATAGGAATGGTAGAAATAAATGAATCAGAGAAGAAAAAGAAAAAATGAATTGAAAGAAATGAGGACAATCTCAGAGACCACTGGGACAGTGTTAAACACCCCAACATTCAAATCATAGGAGTCCCAGAAGAAGAAGACAAAAAGAAAGACCATGAGAAAATACTTGAGGAGATAATAGTCAAAAACGTTCCTAACATGGGGAAAAGAAATAATCACCCAAGTCAAGAAACCCAGAGAGTCCAAGACAGGATAAACCCAAGGTAAAACACCCCAGTTCAGTTCAGTTCTGTTCAGTCGCTCAGTCGTGTCTGACTCTTTGCGACCCCATGAATTGCAGCACGCCAGGCCTTCCTGTCCATCACCAACTCCGGAGTTCACTCAGACTCCATCCATCGAGTCAGTGATGCCATCCAGCCATCTCATCCTCTGTGTCCCCTTCTCCTCCTGCCCCCAATCCCTCCCAGCATCAGAGTCTTTTCCAATGAGTCAACTCTTTCATGAGGTGGCCAAAGTACTGGAGTTTCAGCTTCAGCATCATTCCTTCCAAAGAAATCCCAGGGCTGATCTCCTTCAGAATGGACTGGTTGGATCTCCTTGCAGTCCAAGGGACTCTCAAGAGTCTTCTCCAACACCACAGTTCAAAGCATCAAAGGGCACCATCTCAACTCTCTCACATCCACAAACCACACATGGAAAAACCATAGCCTTGACTAGATGGACCTTTGTTGGCAAAGTAATGTCTCTGCTTTTAATATGCTATCTAGGTTGGTCATAACTTTTCTTCCAAGGAGTAAGCGTCTTTTAATTTCATGGCTGCAATCACCATCTGCAGTGATTTTGGAGCCCAAAAAATAAAGTCTGACACTGTTTCCACTTTCCCATCTATTTCCCATGAAGTGATGGGACCAGATGCCATGATCTTCGTTTTCTGAATGTTGAGCTTTAAGCCAACTTTTTCACTCTCCTCTTTCACTTTCATCAAGAGGCTTTTTAGTCCTCTTCACTTTCTGCCATAAGGTGGTGTCATCTGCATATCTGAGGTTATTGATATTTCTCCCGGCAATCTTGATTCCAGCTTGTGCTTCTTCCAGCCAGCGTTTCTCATGATGTACTCTGCATATAAGTTAAATAAGCAGGGTGACAATATACAGCCTTGACGTACTCCTTTTCCTATTTGGAACCAGTCTGTTGTTCCATGTCCAGTTCTAACTGTTGCTTCCTGACCTGCATACAGTTTCTCAAGAGGCAGGTCAGGTGGTCTGGTATTCCCATCTCTTCAGAATTTTCCACAGTTTATTGTGATCCACACAGTCAAAGGCTTTGGCATAGTCAATAAAGCAGAAATAGATGTTTTTCTGGAACTCTCTTGCTTTTTCCATGATCCAGCAGATGTTTGCAATTTGATCTCTGGTTCCTCTGCCTTTTCTAAAACCAGCTTGAACATCTGGAAGTTCACAGGCTGAAGCCTGGCTTGGAGAATTTTGAGCATTACTTTACTAGCATGTGAGATGAGTGCAATTGTGCGGTAGTTTGAGCATTCTTTGGCATTGCCTTTCTTTGGATTGGAATGAAAACTGACCTTTTCCAGTCCTGTGGCCACTGCTGAGTTTTCCAAATTTGCTGGCATATTGAGTGCAGCACTTTCACAGCATCATCTTTCAGGATTTGAAATAGCTCAACTGGAATTCCATCACCTCCACTAGCTTTGTTCATAGTGATGCTTTCTAAGGCCCACTTGACTTCACATTCCAGGATGTCTGGCTCTTGAGTGATCACACCATCGTGATTATCTGGTTGTGAAGATCTTTTTTGTAAGTTCTTCTGTGTATTCTTGCCACCTCTTCTTAATATCTTCTGCTTCTTAGGATTTCTGTCCTTTATCGAGCCCATCTTTGCATGAAATATTCCCTCTCTAATTTCTTGAAGAGATCTCTAGTCTTTCCCATTTGCATTGATATTAATCAAATTAACAAAGATCAAACACAAAGAACAAATATTAAAAGCAGCAAGGAAAAACAACAAATAACACACAAGGGGATTCCATAAGGATAACAGCTGATCTTTCAATAGAAATTCTTCAGGCAGGAGGGAATGGCAGACATACTTAAAGTGATGAAAAAAATAACTACAGCCCAGATTACTGTACCCAGCAAGGATCTCATTCAAATATGAAGGAGAAATCCAAAGCTTTACAGACAAGCAAAAGCTGAGAGAATTCAGCACCACCAAACCAGCTTTCCAACAAATGCTAAAGGATCTTCTCTAGACAGGAAACACAAAAAGGGTGTATAAACTCGAACCCAAAACAATAAAGTAAATGGCAACGGGATCATACTTATCAATAATTACCTTAAACATAAATGGGTTGAATGCCCCAACCAAAAGACAAAGACTGGCTGAATGGATACAAAAACAAGACCCCTATATATGTGTCTACAAGAGACCCACCTCAAAACAAGGGACACATACAGACTGAAAGTGAAGGGCTGGAAAAAGATATTCCACAAATAGAGACCAAAAGAAAGCAGGAGTAGCAATACTCATATCAGATAAAATAGACTTTAAAACAAAGGCTGTGAAAAGAGACAAAGAAGGACACTACATAATGATCAAAGGATCAATCCAAGAAGAAGATATAACAATTATAAATATATATGCACCCAACATAGGAGCACCGCAATATGTAAGACAAATGCTAACAAGTATGAAAGGGGAAATTAACAATAACACAATAATAGTGGGAGACTTTAATACCCCACTCACACCTATGGATAGATCAACTAAACAGAAAATTAACAAGGAAACACAAACTTTAAATGATACAATAGACCAGTTAGACCTAATTGATATCTATAGGACATTTCACCCCAAAACAATGAATTTCACCTTTTTCTCAAGCACACACGGAACCTTCTCCAGGATAGATCACATCCTGGGCCATAAATCTAGCCTTGGTAAATTCAAAAAAATTGAAATCATTCCAAGCATCTTTTCTGACCACAATGCAGTAAGATTAGATCTCAATTACAGGAGAAAAACTATTAAAAATTCCAACATATGGAGGCTGAACAACACACTGCTGAATAACCAACAAATCACAGAAGAAATCAAAATATGCATAGAAATGAATGAAAATGAAAACACAACAACCCAAAACCTAAGCAGTGCTAAGGGGAAGTTCATAGCAATACAGGCATACCTCAAGAAACAAGAAAAAAGTCAAATAAATAACCTAACTCTACACCTAAAGCAACTAGAAAAGGAAGAAATGAAGAACCCCAGGGTTAGTAGAAGGAAAGAAATCAAAAATTAGGGCAGAAATAAATGCAAAAGAAACAAAAGAGACCATAGCAAAAATCAACAAAGCCAAAAGCTGGTTCTTTGAGAGGATAAATAAAATTGACAAACCATTAGCCAGACTCATCAAGAAACAAAGGGAGAAAAATCAAATCAATAAAATTAGAAATGAAAATGGAGAGATCACAACAGACAACACAGAAATACAAAGGATCATAAGAGACTACTATCAGCAATTATATGCCAATAAAATGGACAACTTGGAAGAAATGGACAAATTCTTAGAAAAGTACAACTTTCCAAAACTGAACCAGGAAGAAATAGAAAATCTTAACAGACCCATCACAAGCACGGAAATTGAAACTGTAATCAGAAATCTTCCAGCAAACAAAAGCCCAGGTCCAGATGGCTTCACAGCTGAATTCTACCAAAAATTTAGAGAAGAGCTAACACCTATCCTACTCAAACTCTTCCAGAAAATTGCAGAGGAAGGTAAACTTCCAAACTCATTCTATGAGGCCACCATCACCCTAATACCAAAACCTGACAAAGATGCCACAAAAAAAAAAACTACAGGCCAATATCACTGATGAACATAGATGCAAAAATCCTAACAAAATTCTAGCAATCAGAATCCAACAACACATTAAAAAGATCATACATCATGACCAAGTGGGCTTTATCCCAGGGATGCAAGGATTCTTCAATATCCACAAATCAATCAATGTAATACACCACATTAACAAATTGAAAAAAAAAGCCATATGATTATCTCAATAGATGCAGAGAAAGCCTTTGACAAAATTCAACATCCATTTATGATAAAACTCTCCAGAAAGCAGGAATAGAAGGAACATACCTCAACATAATAAAAGCTATATATGACAAACCCACAGCAAACATTATCCTCAATGGTGAAAAATTGAAAGCATTTCCCTAAAGTCAGGAACAAGACAAGGGTGCCCACTTTCACCACTACTATTCAACATAGTTTTGGAAGTTTTGGCCACAGCAATCAGAGCAGAAAAAGAAATAAAAGGAATCCAAATTGGAAAAGAAGAAGTAAAACTCTCACTGTTTGCAGATGACATGATCCTCTACATAGAAAACCCTAAAGACTCCACCAGAAAATTACTAGAGCTAATCAATGAATATAGTAAAGTTGCAGGATATAAAATCAACACACAGAAATCCCTTGCATTCCTATACACTAATAATGAGAAAATAGAAAGAGAAATTAAGGAAACAATTCCATTCACCATTGCAACAAAAAGAATAAAATACTTAGGAATATATCTACCTAAAGAAACAAGACCTATATATAGAAAACTATAAAACACTGGTGAAAGAAATCAAAGAGGACACTAATAGATGGAGAAATATACCATGTTCATGGATTGAAGAATCAATATAGTGAAAATGAGTATACTACCCAAAGCAATCTATAGATTCAATGCAATCCCTATCAAGCTACCAACGGTATTTTTCACAGAGCTAGAACAAATAATTTCACAATTTGTATGGAAATACAAAAAACCTCAAATAGCCAAAGCAATCTTGAGAAAGAAGAATGGAACTGGAGGAATCAACCTGCCTGACTTCAGGCTCTACTACAAAGCCACAGTCATCAAGACAGTATGGTACTGGCACAAAGACAGAAATATAGATCAATGGAACAAAATAGAAAGCCCAGAGATAAATCCAACACCTATGGACACCTTATCTTTGACAAAGGAGGCAAGAATATACAATGGAGAAAAGACAATCTCTTTAACAAGTGGTGCTGGGAAAACTGGTCAACCACTTGTAAAAGAATGAAACTAGAACACTTTCTAACACCATACACAAAAATAAACTCAAAATGGATTAAAGATCTAAATGTAAGACCAGAAACTATAAAACTCCTAGAGGAGAACATAGGCAAAACACTCTCCGACATAAATCACAGCAGGATCCTCTATGACCCACCTCCCAGAATATTGGAAAAAAAGCAAAAATAAACAAATGGGACCTAATTAAAATTAAAAGCTTCTGCACAACAAAGGAAACTATAAGCAAGGTGAAAAGACAGCCTTCAGAATGGGAGAAAATAATAGCAAATGAAGCAACTGACAAAGAATTAATCTCAAAAATATACAAGCAACTCCTGCAGCTCAATTCCAGAAAAATAAATGACCCAATCAAAAAATGGGCCAAAGAACTAAACAGACATTTCTCCAAAGAAGACATACAGATGGCTAACAAACACATGAAAAGATGCTCAACATCACTCATTATCAGAGAAATGCAAATCAAAACCACAATGAGGTACCATTTCACAGTCAGAATGAAATTAAGTGAAGGATGCTGGAGAGGGTGTGGAGAAAAGGGAACCCTCTTACACTGTTGGTGGGAATGCAAACTAGTACAGCCACTATGGAGAACAGTGTGGAGATTCCTTAAAAAACTGGAAATAGAACTGCCATATGACCCAGCAATCCCACTGCTGGGCATACACACGAGGAAACCAGAATTGAAAGAGACACGTGTACCCCAATGTTCATCACAGCACTGTTTATAATAGCCAGGACATGGAAGCAACCTAGATGTCCATCAGCAGATGAATGGATAAGAAAGCTGTGGTACATATACACAATGGAGTATTACTCAGCCATTAAAAAGAATACATTTGAATCAGTTCTAATGAGGTGGATGAAACTGGAGCCTATTATACAGAGTGAAGTGAAAAAAATAATTAAGTATACAGTATACTAATGCATATATATGGAATTTAGAAAGATGGTAATGATAACCCTGTATGTGAGACAGCAAAAGAGACACAGATGTATAGAACAGTCTTTTGGACTCTGTGGGAGAGGGAGGGTGGGATGATTTGGGAGAATGGCATTGAAACATGTATAATATCATATGTGAAACGAATCACCAGTCCAGGTTTGATGCATGATACAGGATGCTTGGGGCTGGTGCACTGGGATGACCCAGAGGGATGGTATGGGGAGGGAGGGGGGGGGGGGGTTCAGGATGGGGAACACGTGTACACCTGTGGCAGATTCATGTTGATGTATGGCAAAACCAATACAATATTGTAAAGTAATTAGCCTCCAATTAAAATAAATAAATTTTTTAAAAATAAAAATAAGATGTATTAGTAATAAATTCACAAATTTGTAAAAACAAATAAATAAATAGATAAAATTAAAAAGAAGAGACAAAAAATACTTTTATTCTAGAAAGCTTTGAACTATATTTAATGTTCAGTTACAGTAATTGTATTAGCCTAAGCCTTTGGAATATTCAATTTCCCCAACATCTTGCCATTTATATTTTCTTTCTCTAGATTTACCAGTACTGTATATATTTTTATTTAAATGTACCAAATAA
>NW_017201374.1:0-6711 GCF_001704415.2 Capra hircus | reverse complement strand
TGGGGAGACTCCAGAAGTACCCCAAGATCCATGTCAGCACTGGAGAGGAATCCTCCGTTTCCGACACCGACTCCACAAAAGGTCTTAGGCCCCGGCATCGTCTCTAGAGGAATCCCGAGGCCCCCGAGCAACTCGCATGGGGACTGGCCTTTCCTGAGGCCACAGAGCGGGTCCCTGAGGTCCCGTCGTAAGTCGAGAGCACTTGCCGCAACTCGAGAAAATCCAGGAGGTTCTCCCCTCAGTCGACATGAGGACCCATTTCGCTGAGGCGTCTCGAGGCTAATCACACCTAACTCTGGAACTTCCAAAGGGTCCTTCACACCCTTGCTGCAACTCAAGAAGTTCCCCGACATACCCGTCTCCACTCGAGAGAAGCACGAGAGTTCGCCCACATCCAAAGGAGCCCCGTTTCCTCCTCTTGCTCGAGAGAAAGGATCCTTCCCTGCGTGATGGGAAAGAATTCCCGGCGTTCCTTTCGCATCTCAAGAGGAGGCGCTCTCCACAGGAAAGGCGAGAGGAACTCCAGGGTCGTGCCACCACTCCCACAGTCCCCAGATGTCTCAGTCCATTCCAGGGAAACCTACTTTCCCTGCACTGCCTCGACTTTCAAGCCGAGGATCGACTGACACCAAGGTGGCACGTGGGACAGCCCTGTGGGAAAGCCTCGTGGGAAAGCCTCGAGGGAAGGCACAGATCCCTTGATCCACGCGAAGGGAAGCACGACACTGCAGCTACAGCTCGGGGAAAGCGCAGGTGCATGCCCCACACGAGACGAGGCCTGACTCCCCTGGGGAGACTCCAGAAGTACCCCAAGATCAATGTCAGCACTGGAGAGGAATCCTCAGGTTCTGGCACCGTCTTCACACAAGGTCTTAGGCCCCGGCATCGATGGGAGAGGAATCCCGAGAGGCCCCCGAGCAACTCGCATGGGGACTGGCCTTTCCTGAGGCCACCAGAGCGGGTCCCAGGGTCCCCGTCATAAGTCGAGAGCACCTGCCGCAACTCGAGAAAATCCAGGAGGTTCTCCCTCCAGTCGAGATGAGGCCCATTTCCGCTTTCGTGTCTCGAGGCTAATCACACCTAACCTCTGGAACTTCCAAAGGGTCCTTCACACCCTTGCTGCAACTCAAACAGTTCCCTGACAAACCCGGCTCCACGAGAGGAAGCATGAGAGTCCGCCCACATCCAGAGGGGCCCCGTTTCCGTCTCCTAGCTCGAGAGGAGGGATCCTTTCCCTGCGTGGTCGGGAAAGAATTCCCGGCGTTCCCGTCGCATCTCAAGAGGAGGCGCTCTCCACAGGAAAGCGAGAGGAACTCCAGGGTCGTGCCACCATTCCCAGAGTCCCCCAGATATCTCAGTCCATTCCAGGGAAACCTGTTCCCCTGCACTGCCTCGACTTTCAAGCCGAGGATCGACTCACAGCACGGTGGCACGTGGGACAGCCCTGTGGGAAAGCCTCGTGGGAAAGCCTCTTGGGAAAGCCTCGAGGGAAAGCCACAGATCCCTTGATCCACGCGAAGGGAAGCGGGACACTGCTGCTACAGCTCGGGAGGAAAGGGCACGTGCATGCCCCCACTCGAGACGAGGACTGACTCCCCTGGGAGACTCCAGAAATACCCCAAGATCCATGTCAGCACTGAAGAGGAATGCTCAGGTTCCGGCACCGACTCCACACAAGATCTTAGGCCCCGGCATCGACGGGAGAGGAATCCCGAGAGGCGCATGAGCAACTCGCATGGGGACTGGCCTTTCCTGAGGCCACCAGAGCGGGTCCCTGAGGTCCCCGTCGTAAGTCGAGAGCACCTGCCGCAACTCGAAAATCCAGGAGGTTCTCCCCTCCAGGCGAGATGAGGCCCATTTCCGCTGAGGCGTCTCGAGGCTAATCACATCTAACGTCTCGAACTTCCAAAGGGTCCTTCACACCCTTGCTGCAACTCAAGAAATTCCCCGACATACCCGTCTCCACTCGAGAGGAAGCACGAGAGTCCCGCCCACATCCAGAGGAGCCCCGTTTCCGCCCCCTAGTTCGAGAGGAGGGATCCTTTCCCTGCGTGGTCGGGAAAGAATTCCCGGCGTTCCCGTCGCATCTCAAGAGGAGGCGCTCTCCACAGGAAAGGCGAGAGGAACTCCAGGGTCGTGCCACCATTCCCAGAGTCCCCCAGATGTCTCAGTCCATTCCAGGGAAACCTGTTTTCTCTGCACTGCCTCGACTTTCAAGCCGAGGATCGACTCACACCACAGTGGCACGTGGGACAGCCCTGTGGGAAAGCCTCGTGGGAAATTCTCGTGGGAAAGCCTCAAGGAAAGCCACAGATCCCTTGACCAGGGAAGCGTGACACTGCTGCTACAGCTCGGGAGGAAAGCGCACGTGCATGCCCCACGGGAGACGAGGACTGACTCCCCTGGAGACTCCAGAAGTACCCAAGATCCATGTCAGCACTGGAGAGGAATCCTCAGGTTCCGGCACCGACTCCCCACAAGGTCTTTGGCCCGGCATCGACGGGAGAGGAATCCCGAGAGGCCCCTGAGCAACTCGCATGGGGGCCTTTCCTGAGGCCACTAGAGCGTATCCCTCAGGTCCTCGTCATAACTCGAGAGCACCTGCCGCAATTCGAGAAAAATCCAGGAGGTTCTCCCCTCCAGGCGAGATGAGGCCCATTACGCTGAGGGTCTCGAGGCAAATCACACCTAACCTCTGGAACTTCCAAATGGTCCTTCACACACTTGCTGCAACTCAAAAAGTTCCCCGACACACCCGTCTCCACTGAGAGGAAGCACGAGAGTACCGCCCACATCCAGAGGAGCCCGTGTCCGACTCCTAGCTCGAGAGGAGGGATCCTTTCCCTGCGTGTTCGGTCAAGTATTCCCGGCGTTCCCGTCGCATCTCGAGAGGAGGCGCTCTCCACAAGAAAGGCGAGAAAACTCCAGGGTCTTGCCACAGTTCCCAGAGTCCCCCAGATGTCTCAGTCCATTCCAGGGAAACCTGTTTTCCCTGCACTGCCTCGACGTTCAAGCCGAGGATCGACTCACACCACGGTGGCACGTGGGACAGTCCTGTGGGAAAGCCTCGTGGGAAAGCCTCGAGGAAAGGCACAGATCCCTTGATCCAAGCATAGGAAGCGTGACACTGCTGCTTCAGCTCAGGAGGAAAGCGCACGTGCATGCCCCCGCTCGAGACGAGGACTGACTCCCCTGGGGAGACTGCAGAAGTACCCCAGATCCATGTCTGCACTGGAGAGGAATGCTCAGGTTCCGGCACCGACTCCATACAAAGATCTTAGGCCCTGGCATCGACGAGAGAGGAATCCCGAGAGGCCCCAAAGCAACTCGCATGTGGACTGGCCTTTCCTGAGGCCACCAGAGCGGGTCCCTGAGGTCCCCGTCGTAAGTCGAGAGCGCCTGCCGCAACTCGAGAAAATCCAGGAGGTTTTCCCCTCCAGGCGAGGTGAGGCCCATTTCCGCTCAGGCATCTCGAGGCAAATCACACCTATCATCTGGAAATTCCAAAGGGTCCTTCACACCCTTGCTGCACTCAAGAATTTCCCCGACCCGTCTCCACTCGAGAGGAAGCACTAGAGTCCCGCCATATCCAGAGGTGCCCCGTTTGCGCCTCATAGCTCAAGAGGAGGGATCCTGTCCCTGCGAGGTCGGAAAAGAATTTCCGTCATTCCCGTCGCATCCAAGACGAGGCGCTCTCCACAGGAAAGGCGAGAGGAACTCCAGGGTCGTGCCACCATTGCCAGAGTTCCACTGATGACTCAGTCCATTAAAGGGAAATCTGTTTTCCCAGCACTGCCTCGACTTTCAAGCCGAGGATCGACACACACCAAGGTGGCACGTGGGACAGCACTGTGGGAAAGCCTCGTGGGAAAGCTTCGTGGGAAAGCCTAGATGGAAAGACACAGATCCCTTGATCCACGCTACGGGAAGCGTGATACTGCTGCTACAGCTCGGGGGAAAGCGCACGTGCATGCCCCCACTCGAGACGAGGACTGGCTCCCCTGGGGAGACTCCAGAAGTACCCCAAGATCCATGTCATCACTGCAGAGGAATCCTCAGGTTCTGGCACCGACTGCACACAAGGTCTTAGGCCCCGGCATCGAAGGGAGAGGAATCCCGAGAGGCCCCCGAGCAACTCGCATGGGGACTGGCCTTTCCTGAGGCCACCAGAGCGGGTCCCTGAGGTCCCCGTCGAAAGTCGAGAGCACCTGCTGAAACTCGAGAAAATCCAGGAGGTTCTCCCCTCCAGGAGAGATGAGGCCCGTTTCCGCTGAGGCCTATCGAGGCTAATCACACCTAACCTCTGGAACTTTCAAAGGGTCCTTCACACCCTTTCTGCAACTCAAGAAGTTCCCCGACATACCCGTCTCCACTCGAGAGGAAGCAGGAGAGTCCCGCCCACATCCAGAGGAGCCCCGTTTCCGCCTCCTAGCTCGAGAGGAGGGATCCTTTCCCTGCGTGGTCGGGAAAGAATTCCTGGCGTTCCCGTCGCATCTCAAGAGGAGGCGCTCTCCACAGGAAAGGCGAGAGGAACTCCAGGGTCGTGCCACCATTCCCAGAGTCCCCCATATGACTCAGTCCATTACAGGGAAATCTGTTTTCCCTGCACTGCCTCGACTTTCAAGCCGAGGATCGACTCACACCACGGAGGCACGTGGGACAGCCCTGTGGGAAAGCCTCGTGGGAAAGGCTCGTGGGAAAGCCTCGAGGGAAAGCCCCTGATCCCTTGATTCACGTGAAGGCAAGTGTGAAACTGCTGCTAGAGTGGGAGGAAAGCACACGTGCATGCCCCCTCTTGAGACGAGGACTGACTCCCCTGGGAGACTCCAGAAGTACCCCAAGATCCATGTCAGCACTGGAGAGGAATCCTCCGTTTCCGACACCGACTCCACAAAAAGGTCTTAGGCCCCGGCATCGTCTCTAGAGGAATCCCGAGAGGCCCCGAGCAACTCGCATGGGACTGGCCTTTCCTGAGGCCACAAGAGCGGGTCCCTGAGGTCCCCGTCGTAAGTCGAGAGCACTTGCCGCAACTCGAGAAAATCCAGGAGGTTCTCCCCTCCAGTCGACATGAGACCCATTTCTGCTGAGGCGTCTCGAGGCTAATCACACCTAACCTCTGGAACTTCCAAAGGGTCCTTCACACCCTTGCTGCAACTCAAGAAGTTCCCCGACATACCCGTCTCCACTCGAGAGGAAGCACGAGAGTTCTGCCCACATCCAAAGGAGCCCCGTTTCCTACTCTTGCTCGAGAGAAAGGATCCTGTCCCTGCGTGATGGGAAAGAATTCCCGGCGTTCCTTTCGCATCTCAAGAGGAGGCGCTCTCCACAGGAAAGGCGAGAGGAACTCCAGGGTCGTGCCACCACTCCCACAGTCCCCCAGATGTCTCAGTCCATTCCAGGGAAACCTACTTTCCCTGCACTGCCTCGACGTTCAAGCCGAGGATCGACTGACACCAAGGTGGCACGTGGGACAGCCTGTGGGAAAGCCTCGTGGAAAGCCTCAGGGAAGGCACAGATCCCTTGATCCACGCGAAGGGAAGCACGACACTGCAGCTACAGCTCGGGGGGAAAAGCGCAGGTGCATGCCCCCACACGAGACGAGGCCTGACTCCCCTGGGGAGACTCCAGAAGTACCCCAAGATCAATGTCAGCACTGGAGAGGAATCCTCAGGTCTCGGCACCGTCTTCACACAAGGTCTTAGGCCCTGGCATCGATGGGAGAGGAATCCGAGAGGCCCCCGAGCAACTCGCATGGGGACTGGCCTTTCCTGAGGCCACCAGAGCGGGTCCCAGGGGTCCCCGTCATAAGTCGAGAGCACCTGCCCGCAACTCGAGAAAATCCAGGAGGTTCTCCCCTCCAGTCGAGATGAGGCCATTTCCGCTTTCGTGTCTCGAGGCTAATCACACCTAACCTCTGGAACTTCCAAAGGGTCCTTCACACCGTTGCTGCAACTCAAACAGTTCCCTGACAAACCCGGCTCCACTTGAGAGGAAGCATGAGAGTCCCGCCCACATGCAGAGGGGCCCCGTTTCCGTCTCCTAGCTCGAGAGAGGAGGGATTCTTTCCCTGCGTGGTCGGGAAAGAATTCCCGGCGTTCCCGTCGCATCTCAAGAGGAGGCGCTCTCCACAGGAAAGTCAGAGGAACTCCAGGGTCGTGCCACCATTCCCAGAGTCCCCCAGATATCTCAGTCCATTCCAGGGAAACCTGTTTCCCCTGCACTGCCTCGACTTTCAAGCCGAGGATCGACTCACAGCACGGTGGCACGTGGGACAGCCCTGTGGGAAAGCCTCGTGGGAAAGCCTCTGGGAAAGCCTCGAGGGGAAAGCCACAGATCCCTTGATCCACGCGAAGGGGAAGCGGGACACTGCTGCTACAGCTCGGGAGGAAAGGGCACGTGCATGACCCCACTCGAACGAGGACTGACTCCCCTGGGAAGACTCCGAAATACCCCAAGATCCATGTCAGCACTGAAGAGGAATGCTCAGGTTCCGGCACCGACTCCACACAAGATCTTAGGCCCCGGCATCGACGGGAGAGGAATCCCGAGGGCGCATGAGCAACTCGCATGGGGACTGGCCTTTCCTGAGGCCACCCAGAGCGGGTCCCTGAGGTCCCCGTCGTAAGTCGAGCACCTGCCGCAACTCGACAAAGTCCAGGAGGTTCTCCCCTCCAGGCGAGATGAGGCCCATTTCCGCTGAGGGCGTCTCGA
>NW_017201373.1:0-6711 GCF_001704415.2 Capra hircus | reverse complement strand
GCCTCGAGGTAAGCCCCTGAATCCCTTGATCGCATGCGAAGGGCAGCGTGAACATTGCTGGCTACACCAGCTCGGGAGGAAAGCGCAGCGTTTGCATGCCCGCTACTCGAGACAGAGGTACGATTGCGCATGTGGGAGACTCCAGAAGTACCCCAAGAATGCCAGTGTCAGCACTGGAGAGGATTGCTCAGGTTCGGCACCCGACTCCACACAAAAAGATCTTAGGCCCCAGCATACGCGGGAGAGGAATTCCCGAAAGGCCCCGCGAGCAAATCTCACATGGGGACTGGGCGGCTTTACTGAGGCCACCAGAGGCGGGTCCCTGAGGTCCAGTCGTGTCGAGAGCACCTGGCCGGCAGCTCGGAAAATCAAGGATGGTGCTGCGCTCCAGGGTACAAGATGAGTCCGGCATTTCCTTGCAGGCGTGCTCGAGCTATTCACACCTAACCTCTTGGCACTTCGCAAAGGTCCGCTATCAGCACCCTTGCTGGCACAGACTCAAAGAAAGTTCCCCGAGCATACCGTGCTGCCACACTGCGACAGGAAGCACGAGAGTTCCACCACATGCCAGAGGAGCCGCGTTTCCCCCTCCGAGCTCAAGAGGAGGGATGCGCTTTCCCTGCGAGGTCCGGGAAAGATTTTCCGGCATTCCGTCGCATCTCAAGAGGAGGCCGACTGCTCAGAGGAATGACAAGAGGACTCGCAGGGTGCGTGCGAACATTCGGCGGCGAGTCGCCCCAGATGCTGCCGTCGGCATTCCAGGAAACGCTGTTTCGCCCAGCAGCTGCGCTCGACTTTCAAGCCGAAGGATCGCCACTCACAGCCAAGCGGTGCACGTGTAGCAGCCCTGTGGAAAAGCGCTCGAGGGAAAGCCTCGGTGTGAAAGCGCTCGAGGTAAAGCCCCTGATCCTTGGATCATGCGAAGGGCAGCGGTGACACTGCTGGCTACAGCCTCGGGAGGAAAGCGTGCACGTGCATGCCGGGCCCACTGCGAGACGAGGACTGCTCACCTGGGGAGACTCCAGAAGTACGCCAAGTTGTCCATCGTCTGGCACTGGAGAGGAATCCCAGTTTGCCGGCAGCCGACTCCATAAAAAAACAAGGTCTTAGGCCCCGGCATCGCGGGAGAGGAATCCGCAGAGCACCCGAGCAACTCGGCATGGGACTCGGGCCTTTCCGCCTGAGGCCACCAGAGCGGGTCCTGAGGTCCCCGTCGTAAGAGAGAGCACGCTGCCGCAACTCGGAAATCCAGGAGGTTCTCCCTCGCCAGGCGAGATGAGCCGGCATATTACACTGAGGCGTCTCGAGCTATTTCACACCTACCATCTGCTGAATTTCGTACAAAGGGTGCCTTCCACACTCCGCGTTGCTGCAACTCAGAAAGTTCCGCGCGAGCATACCCGTCTTCCTACTCGAGAGGAAGAGGAGAGTTCCAGCCGCACATCCAGAGGAGCCGCGCGTTTCCCCGCTCCGAGCTGCAAGAGGAGGGATTTCTTCCCTGCGTGGTTGGGAAAAGTAATTCGCCGCGTTCCCGTCGCATGCTCAAGAGGAGGCGGCTCTCCATAGGATAAGGCGAGAGGACTCTAGGGTCGTGCACTTACCAAGTCTCCCGATGTCTGCTCCATTCCAGGGAACGCTGTCCCTGCACTCCTCGACTTCAAAGCGCGAAGATCGACTCAGCACCAGCGGTGGCAACGTGGCAGCGGCTGTGGCTAAAGCTCTCAAAGGAAAGGCTGACACTGCCTCGACTTTCAAGCCGAGGATCGACTCACACCACGGTGGCACGTGGGACAGCCCTGTGGAAAAGCCTCGAGGGAAAGCCTCGTGGGAAAGCCTCGAGGTAAAGCCCCTGATCCCTTGATCCATGCGAAGGCAGCGTGACACTGCTGCTACAGCTCGGGAGGAAAGCGCACGTGCATGCCCCCACTCGAGACGAGGACTGATTCCACTGGGGAGACTCCAGAAGTACCCCAAGATCCATGTCAGCACTGGAGAGGATTGCTCAGGTTCCGGCACCGACCACACAAGATCTTAGGCCCCAGCATACACGGGAGAGGAATCCCGAAAGGCCCCCGAGCAACTCACATGGGGACTGGCCTTTACTGAGGCCACCAGAGCGGGTCCCTGAGGTCCCAGTCGTAAGTCGAGAGCACCTGCCGCAGCTCGAGAAAATCAAGGATGGTCTCGCCTCCAGGTCAGATGAGTCCCATTTCCTCTGAGGCGTCTCGAGGCTATTCACACCTAACCTCTGGCACTTCCAAAGGGTCCTTCACACCCTTGCTGCAACTCAAGAAGTTCCCCGACATACCCGTCTCCACTCGACAGGAAGCACGAGAGTTCCACCCACATCCAGAGGAGCCCCGTTTCCCCCTCCGAGCTCAAGAGGAGGGATCCTTTCCCTGCGAGGTCGGGAAAGATTTTCCGGCATTCCCGTCGCATCTCAAGAGGAGGCGCTCTCCAGAGGAATGACAAGAGGAACTCCAGGGTCGTGCCACATTCCCAGAGTCCCCCAGATGGCTCCGTCCATTCCAGGGAAACCTGTTTTCCCAGCACTGGCCTCGACTTTCAAGCCGAGGATCGACTCACACCACGGTGGCACGTGGACAGCCCTGTGGAAAAGCCTCGAGGGAAAGCCTCGTGGGAAAGCCTCGAGGTAAAGCCCCTGATCCCTTGATCCATGCGAAGGGCAGCGTGACACTGCTGCTACAGCTCGGGAGGAAAGCGCACGTGGCATGCCCCCACTCGAGACGAGGACTGAACTCACCTGGGGAGACTCCAGAAGTACCCCAAGTTCCATGTCTGCACTGGAGAGGAATCCTCAGTTTCCCGGCAACGACTCCACACAAGGTCTTAGGCCCCGGCATCGACGGGAGAGGAATCCCCAGAGGCACCCGAGCAACTCGCATGGGGACTCGCCTTTCCTGAGGCCACCAGAGCGGGTCCCTGAGGTCCCCGTCGTAAGCCGAGAGCACCTGCCGCAACTCGAGAAAATCCAGGAGGTTCTCCCTCCAGGCCGAGATGAGGCCCATTTCCACTGAGGCGTCTCGAGGCTATTCACACCTAATCTCTGGAATTTCCAAAGGGTCCTTCACACCCTTGCTGCAACTCAAGAAGTTCCCCGACATACCCGTCTCCACTCGAGAGGAAGCACGAGAGTTCCACCCACATCCAGAGGAGCCCCGTTTCCCCCTCCGAGCTCAAGAGGAGGGATTCTTTCCCTGCGTGGTTGGGAAAGAATTCCCGGCGTTCCCGTCGCATCTCAAGAGGAGGCGCTCTCCATAGGAAAGGCGAGAGGAACTCTAGGGTTCGTGCCACATTCCCAGAGTCTCCCGGATGTCTCCGTCCATTCCAGGGAAACCTGTTTTCCCTGCACTGCCTCGACTTTCAAGCCGAGGATCGACTCACACCACGGTGGCACGTGGGACAGCCCTGTGGCAAAGCCTCAAGGGAAAGCCACAGATCCCTTGATCCACTCGACGGGAAAGTGTGACACTGCTGCTAGAGCTGGGGAGGAAAGCGCACGTGCATGCCCCACTCGAGACGTGGACTGACTCCCCTGGGAGACTCCAGAAGTACCCCAAGATCCATGCCAGCCCTGGAGAGGAATCCTCAGGTTCAAACTCCACACAAAGATCTTACGCACCGGCATAGACGGGAGAGGAATCCCGAGAGGCCCCCGAGCAACTCGCACGGGGACTGGCCTTTCCTGAGGCCACCAGAGCGGGTCCCTGAGGTCCCCGTCGTAACTCGAGAGACCCTGCCAAACTCTAGAAAATCCAGGATGTTCTCCGCTCCAGGCGAGATGAGGCCCATTTCCTCTGAGGCGTCTGGTGGCTCATCACACCTAAACTCTGGAAATTCAAAAGGGTCCTTGCTGCAACTGAAGAAGTTCCCCAACATACCCGTCTCCACTCGAGAGGAAGCACGAGGGTCCCGCCCAAATCCAGAGGAACCCCGTTTCCGCCTGGTAGCTCGAGATGAGGGATCCTATCCTGCTTACTCAGGAAAGATTTTTCTGCGTTCCCGTGGCCTCTCAAGAGCAAGGGCTCTCAATAGGAAAGGCGAGAGGAACTCCAGGGTCGTGCCACCATTCCAAGAGTCCCCCAGATATCTCAGTCCATTTCAGAGGAACCTGTTTTCCCCGCAATGCCTCGACTTTCACGCCGAGGATCCACTCACACCATGGTGGCACGTGGGACAGCCCTGTGGGAAAGCCTCGTGGGAAAGCCATAGATCTCTTGATCCCCACGACGGGAAGAGTGACACATCTGCTACACTGTCCATGTGGTCACGGTCGTATGTCGAGAGCACCTGCCGCAACTCGAGAAAATCCAGGAGGTTCTCTGCTCCAGTCGAGATGAGGCCCATTTTCTCTGCGGCGTCTCGAGAGTAATCACACCTAAACTCTGGAACTTCCAAAGGGTCCTACACACCCTTGCTACAACTCAGGAGGTTCCCCGATATACCCGTCTCCACTCCAGAGGAAGCACGAGCGTCCGGCCTCCTCCAGAGGAGCTCCGTTTCCGCCTCCAAGCTCGAGATGAGGGATCCTTCCCTGCTTCCTCGGGAAAGAATTCCCGACGTTTCCGACGCATCTCAAGGGGAGGCGCGCTGCCACAGGAAAGGCGAGAGGAACTCATGGGTCGTGCCACCATTCCAAGAGCCTCCAGATGTCTCCGTCCATTCCAGAGGATCCTGTTTTCCCTGCACTGCTTCGACTTTCATGCCGAGGATCGACTCACACCACGGTGGCACGTGGGAGAGCCCTGTGGGAAAGCCTCGTGGACAGCCTCGAGGGAAAGCCACAGATCCCTTGATCCACGCGACGGGAAGCGTGACACTGCTGCTACAGCTCAGGGAGGAAAGCGCACGTGCATGCCCCCACTCGAGACGAGCACTGATTCCCCTGGGGAGACTCCAGAAGTACCCCAAGATCCATGTCAGCACTGGAGAGGAATCCTCAGGTTCCTGCACCGACTCCACACAAGGTCTTAGGCCCTGGAATAGACCGGAGAGGAATCCGGAGAGGCCCCCGTGCATGTCGCATGGGGACTGGCCTTTCCTGAGGCCACCACAGCGGGTCCCTGAGGTCCCCTTCGTAAGTCGAGAGCACCTGCCGGAACTCGAGAAAATACAGGAGGTTCTCCCCTCCAGACGAGATGAGGCACATTTCCACTGAGTCGTCTCAAGGCTAATAACAGCTAACCTCTGGAAATTCCAAAGGGTCCTTCACACCCTTGCTGGAACTCAAGAAGTTCCCCGACATACCCGTCTCCACTCGAAAGGAAGCACGAGAGTCCCGCCCACATCCAGAGGAGCCCCGTTTCCGCCTCCTAGCTAGAGAGGAGGGATCCTTTCCCTGCGCGGTCGGAAAAGAATTCCTGGCGTTCCCGAGCATCTCAAGAGGAGGCGCTCTCCACAGGAAAGGCAAGAGGAACTGCAGGGTCGTGCCACCGTTCCCAGAGTCCCCCAGATATCTAGTCCATTCCAGGGAAACCTGTTTTTCCTGCACTGTCTTGTCTTTCAAGCCGAGGATCGACTCACACCACGATGGCCCATGGGACAGCCCTGTGGGAAAGTCTCGTGAGAAACCCTCGTGGGAAAAACTCGAGGGAAAGCCACAGATCCCTTGATCCAAGCAAAGGGAAGCGTGACAAGCTGCTACAGCTCGGGAGGAAAGCGCACGTGCATGCCCCACTAGAGACGAGGACTTTCTCCCTGGGGAGACTCCAGAAATCCCCCAATCTCCATGTCAGCACTGGAGTGGAATCCTCAGGTTCCGGCCAACGGACTCCACACAAGGTCTTAGGCCCCGGCATCGACGGGAGAGGAATCCCGAGAGGGCCCCCGAGCAACTCCCATGGGGACTGGCCTTTTCTGAGGCCACCAGAGCGGGTCCCTGAGGTCCCCGTCGTAAGTCGAGAGCACCTGCGGCAACTCGAGAAAATCCATGTGGTTCTCCCCTCCAGGCGAGATGAGGCCCATTTCTGCTGAGGAGTCTCGAGGCTAATCACACCTATCCTCTGGAACTTCCAAAGGGTCCTTCACACCCTTACTGCAACTCAAGAATTTCCTCGACATACCCGTCTCACTCGAGAGGAAGCACGAGAGTCCCGCGCCCACATCCAGAGGAGCCCCGTTTCCGCCTCCTAGCTCGAGAGGAGGGATCCTTTCTCTGCGTGGTCGGGAAAGAATTCCCGGCATTCACGTCGCATCTCAAGAGGAGACACTCTCCACAGGACAGGCGAGAGGAACTCCAGGGTCGTGCCTCGATTCCCTGAGTCCCCCAGAAAGTCTCAGTCCATTCCAGGGAAACCTGTTTTCCCTGCACTGCCTCGACTTTCAAGCCGAGGATCGACTCACACCACGGTGGCACGTGGGACAGCCCCTGTGGCAAAGCCTCAAGGGAAAGCCACAGATCCCTTGATCCACTCGACGGGAAGTGTGACACTGCTGCTAGAGCTGGGGAGGAAAGCGCACGTGCAGCCACTCGAGACCCCACTGAGACGTGGGGACTTGGGGAGACTCCAGAAGTACCCCCAAGATCCATGCCAGCCCTGGAGAGGAATCCTCAGGTTCCGTCACCGACTCCACACAAGATCTTACGCACCGGCATAGACGGGAGAGGAATCCCGGAGAGGCCCCCGAGCAACTCCGCACGGGGACTGGCCTTTCCTGAGGCCACCAGAGCGGGTCCCTGAGGTCCCCGTC
>NW_017201372.1:0-6712 GCF_001704415.2 Capra hircus | reverse complement strand
TCGCGTGATCAAGGGATCTGTGGCTTTCCCTCGAGGCTTTCAGACGAGGCTTTCCCACAGGGCTCTCTCCACGTACCACCGGCGATCCTCGCTCTGCCACCCGATCCTCGCCGTGCAAGTCGAAGCAGTGCAGGGAAAACAGGATCCTCTGGAATGGACTGAGACATCTGGGGATTCTTGGAATGGTGGCACGACCCATGAGTTCCTCTCGCCTTTCCTGTGCAGCGCGCCTCCTCTTGAGATGCGTCGGAAATGCCAGAAATTCTTCCCGAGGAAGCATAGAAGGATCCCTTATCTCGGAGCTTGGAGGAGGAAACGGAGCTCCTCTGGAGGTGGCTGGACCTCGTGCTTCCTCTGGAGTGGAGACGGGTATGTCGGGGAACTTCTTGAGTTGTAGCAAGGGTGTGTAGGACCCTTTGGAAGTTCCAGAGTTTAGGCGTGATTACTCTCGAGACGCCGCAGAGAAAATGGGCCTCATCTCGACTGAAGCAGAGAACCTCCTGGATTTTCTCGGAGTTGCGGCAGGTGCTCTCAAACATACGACCGTGACCTCAGGGACAGTGTAGCAGGTGTGTCACGCTTCCGTCGCGCGGGATCAAGGGATCTGTGGCTTTCCCTCGAGGCTTTCCCACGAGGCCTTTCCCACAGCTGTCCCACGTGACACCATGGTGTGAGTCGATACTCGGCGTGAAAGTCGAGGCAGTGCAGGGAAAACAGGTTCCTCTGAAATGGACTGACACATTTGGGGGACTCTTGAATGGTGGCTCGACCCTGGGAGTTCCTCTCGCCTTTCCTATTGAGAGCCCTTACTCTTGAGATGCCACGGGAACGGGAAAAAAATCTTTCCTGACTAAGCAGGATAGGATCCCTCATCTCAAGCTGCCAGGTGGAAACGGGGTTCCTCTGGATGTGGGCGGGACCCTCATGCTTCCTCTCTAGTGGAGACGGGTATGTCGGGGAACTTCTTGAGTTGCAGCAAGGACGCTTTTGAATTTCCAGAGTTTAGGTGTGATGAGGCCTCCAGACGCCTCAGAGGAAATGGGCCTCATCTCGCCTGGAGGGGAGAACCTCCTGGATTTTCTAGAGTTGGGCAGGGTCTCTCGAGTTAAGACGGGGACCTCAGGGACCCGCTCTGGTGGCCAGGAAAGGCCAGTGCCCATGGGAGTTGCAAGGGGGCCTTTCGGGATTCCTCTCCCCTCGATGTTGGGGCCTAAGACCTTGTGTGGAGTCGGGGCCGGAACCTGAGGATTCCTCCCCAGTGCTGACATGGGTCTTGGCGTATTTCTGGAGTCTCCCCTGGGGAGTCAGTGCTCCTCTCGTGTGGGTGCATGCACGTGAGCTTTCCTCACGAACTGTAGCAGCAGTGTCACACTTCCCGTCGCGTGATCAAGGGATCTGTGGCTTTCCCTCGAGGACTTTCCCACGAGGATTTTCCTCAGGGCTGTCCCACGTGCCACCGTGGTGTGAGTCGATCCTCGGCTTGAAAGTCGAGGCAGTGCAGGGAAAACAGGTTTCCCTGGAATTGACAGAGATATCTGGGGGACTCTGGGAATGGTGGAACGACCCTGGAGTTTCTCTCGCCTTTCCTGTGGAGAGGGCCTCCTCTTGAGATGCGACTGGAACGCCGGGAATGCTTTCCAGACCACGCAGGGAAAGGATCCCTCCTCTCGAGCTATGAGGTGGAAACGGTGCTCCTCTGAAAGTGGGCCGGGAAGATGTTGATACTCTCGAGTGGAGACGGGTATGTCGGAGAACTTCTTGAGTTGCAGCAAGGGTGTGAAGGACCCTTTGGAAGTTCCAGAGGTTAGGTGTGATTAGCCTTGAGACGCCTCAGCGCAAATGGGCCTCATCTCGCCTTTAAGGACGCCAAGATCCATGTCAGCACTGGAGAGGAATCCTCAGGTTCCAGCACCGACTCCATACAAGGTCTTAGGCCCCGGCATCGACGGGAGAGGAATCCCGAGAGGCCCCCGAGCAACTCGCATGGGGAATGGCCTTTCCTGAGGCCACCAGAGCGGGTCCCTCAGGTCCCCGTCTTAAGTCGAGATCACCTGTCCCAACTCGAAAAAATCCAGGAGGTTCTCCCCTCCAGGCGAGATGAGGCCCATTTCCGCTGAGGCGACTCGAGGCTAATCACACCTAAACCTCTGGAACTTCCAAAGGGTTCTTCACACCCTTGCTGCAACTCAAGAAGTTCCCCGACATACCCGTCTCCACTCGAGAGGAAGCACGAGAGTCCCGCCCACATCCAGAGGAGCCCCGTTTCCGCCTCACAGCTAGAGAGGAGGTATCCTTTCCCTGCGTGGTCGGGAAAGAATTCCCAGTCTTCCCGTCACAACTCAAGAGGAGGCGCTCTCAACAGGAAAGGTGAGAGGAACTCCAGGGTCGTGCCACCATTCCCAGAGTACCCCAGATATCTCAGTCCATTCCAGGGAAACCTGTTTTCCCTGCCACTGCCTCGACTTTCAAGCCGAGGATCGACTCACAGCACGGTGGCACGTGGGACAGCCCTCTGAGAAAGCCTCGTGAGAAAGCCTCATGGGAAAGCCTCGAGGGAAAGCCACTGATCCCTGATCCACTCGACGGGAAGAATGACACTGCTGCTACAGCTCGGGTGGAAAGCGCCCTTCAATGCCCCCACTCGAATGAGGACTGACTCCCCTGGGGAGACTCCCGAAGTACCCCAAGATCCATGTCAGCACTGGAGAGGAATCCTCAGGTTCCAGGACCGACCCACACAAGGTCTTAGGCCCCGGCATCGACGGGAGAGGAATCCCGAGAGGCCACCGAGCAACTCGAACGGGGACTGGCCTTTCCTGCAGCCACCAGAGCGGGTCCCTGAGGTCCCCGTCGGAAGTCGAGAGCACCTGCCGCAACTCGAGAAAATCCAGGAGGTTCTCCCCTCCAGGCGAGATGAGGCGCATTTCCGCTGAGGCGTCTAGAGCTAATTGCACCTAACATCTGGAACTTCCAAAAGGTCCTTCACACCGTTTCTGCAACTGAATAAGTTCCCCGACATACTCGCCTCCACTCGAGAGGAAGCACGAGAGTCCCGCCCACATCCAGAGGAGCCCCGATTCCGTCTCATAGCTCGAGAGGAGGGATCATTTCCCTGCGTGGTCGGGAAAGAATTCCCGGCGTTCCTGTCGCATCTCAAGAGGAGGCGCTCTCGACAGGAAAGTTGAGAGGAACTCTAGAGTCTGGCCACCATTCCCAGAGTCCCCCAGTTGTCTCAATCCATTCCCTGCACTACCTCGACTTTCAAGCCGAGGATCGACTCACACAACGGCGGCACCATGGACAGCCCTGTGGGAAAGCCTCGTGGGAAAGCCTCCTGGGAAAGCCTCGAGGGAAACCACAGAACCCTTGATCCACTCGAATTGAAGCATGACACTGCTGCTACACCTCGGGAGGAAAGCGCACGGGCATGTCCCCACTCGAGACGAAGACTTACTCCCCTCGGGAGACACCAGAAGTACCCCAAGATCCATGTCAGCACTGGAGAGGAATCCTCAGTTTCCTGCACCGACTCCACACAAGGTCTTAGGCCCCGGCATCGACGGGAGAGGAATCCCGAGAGGCCCCGAGCAACTCGAATGGGGACTGGCCTTTCCTGAGGCCATCAGAGCGGGTCCCTGAAGTAGCCGTCGTACATCGAGAGCACATGCCGCAACTCGAGAAAATCCAGAAGGTTTTCCGCTAAAGGCGAGATGAGGGCCATTTCCTCTGAGGCGTCTCGAGGTAATCACACCTAACCTCAGGAACTTCCAAAGGGTCCTTCACACCCTTGCTGCAACTCAAAACGTTCCCCGACATTCCTGTCTCCACTCGAGAGAAAGCACAAGAGTCCCACCCACATCCAGAGGAACCCCGTTTCCGCCTCATAGGTTGAGAGGAGGGATCCTTTCCCTGCGTGTTCGGGAAAGAATTCCCGGCCATCCAGTCGCATCTCAAGAGGAGGCGCTCTCCACAGGAAAGACGAGAGGAACTCCAGGGTCGTGTCACCATTCCCAGAGTCACCCAGATGTCTCAGTCCATTCCAGGGAAACCTGTTTTCCCTGCACTGCCTCGACTTTCAAGCCGAGGATCGACTCACACCTCGGTGGCACGTGAGACAGCCCTATGGGAAAGCCTCGTGGGAAAGCCTCCTGGGAAAGCCTCGAGGGAAAGCCCCTGATCCCTTGATCCACGCCAAGGGAAGCGTGACACTGCTGCTAAAGCTCGGGAGGAAAGCGCACGTGCATGCCCCCACTAGAGACGAGGACTTACTCCCCTGGGGAGACTCCAGAAGTACCCCAAGATCCATGTCAGCACTGGAGAGGAATGCTCAGGTTCCGACACCGACTCCACACAAGATCTTAGGCCCCGGCATCTACGGGAGAGGAATCCCGAGAGGCCCCCGAGCAACTCGCATGGGGACTGGCCTTTCCTGAGGCCTCGAGAGCGGGTCCCTGAGGTACCCGTCGTAAGACGAGAGCACCTGCCACAACTCGAGAAAATCGATGAGGTTATCCCATCCAGGTGAGATGAGGCCCATCAGCTCAGGCGTCTTGAGGCTAATCACTCCTAACCTCTGGAACTTCCAAAGGGTTCTTCACATCCTTGCTGCAACTCATGAAGTTCCCCGACATAACCGTCTACACCCGAGAGGAAGCACGTGAGGCCAGCCCACATCCAGAGGAGCCCCGTTTCCGGCTCCTAGCTCGAGAGGAGGGATCCTTTCCCTGCGTAGTGGGGAAAGAATTCCCCGCATTGCCGTCGCATCTCAAGAGGAGGCGCTCTCCACAGGAAAGGCGAGATGAACTCCAGGGTCGTGCCACCATTTCCAGAGTCCCCCAGATGTCTCAGTGCATTCCAGGGAAACTTGTTTTCCCTGCACTGCCTCGACTTTCAAGCCGAGGATCGACTTACACCACGGTGGCACGTGGGACAGCCCTGTGGGAAAACATCCTGGGAAAGACTCGTGGGAAAGCCTCGAGTGAAAGCCACAGATCCCTTGATCCACACGAAGGTAAGTGCGACACTGCTGCTACAGCTCGGGAGGAAAGCGCACGTGCAGGCCCCCACTCGAGACGAGGACTGACTCCCTTGGGGAGACTCCAGAAGTACCCCAAGATCCATGTCAGCACTAGAGAGGAATATCAGGTTCCGGCACCGTCTCCACACAAGATCTTAGGCCCCGGCATCGACGGGAGAGGAATCCCGAGAAGCCCCCGAGCAACTCGCATGGGGACTGGCCTTTCCTGAGGCCACCAGAGCGGGTCCCTGAGGTTCCCGTCGTAAGTCGAGAGCACCAGCCGCAACACGAGAAAATCCAGGAGGTTCTCCCCTCCAGGCGAGATGAGGCCCATTTCCGCTGAGGCGTCTTGAGGCTAATCACATCTAACATCTGGAACTTCCAAAGGGTCCTTCACGCCCTTGCTGTAACTCAAGAAGTTCCCCAACATAACCGTCTCCACTCGAGAGGAAGCACGAGAGTCCCGCCCACATCCAGAGGAGCCCCGTATCCGCCTCCCAGCTCGAGAGGAGGGATCCTTTCCCTGCGTGGGGTGGAAAGAATTCCCCGCGTTCCCGTCGCTTCTCAAGAGGAGGCGCTCTCCACAGGAAAGGCGAGAGGCACTCCAGGGTCGTGCCACCATTTCCAGAGTCCCCCAGATGTCTCAGTCCATTCCAGGGAAACCTGTTTTCCCTGCACTGCCTCGACTTTCAAGCCGAGGATCGACTCACACCACGGTGGAACGTGGGACAGCCCTGTGGGAAAACATCCAGGGAAAGCCTCCAGGGAAAGCCTCAAGGGAAAGCCACAGATCCCTTGATCCACGAGAAGGGAAGCGTGACACTGCTGCTACAGCTCGGGAGGAAAGCGCACGTGAATGCCCCCACTCGAGACGAGGACTGACTCCCCTGGGGAGACTCCAGAAGCAACCCAAGATCCATGTCAGCACTGGAGAGGAATCCTCAGGTTCCGGCACCGACTCCACACAAGGTCTTAGGCCCCAGCATCGACGGGAGAGGAATTCCCCAGAGGCCGCCGAGCAACTCGCATGGGGACTGGCCTTTCCTGATGTCACCAGAGCGGGTCCCTGAGGTCCCCGTCGTAAGTCGAGAGCACTTGCCGCAACTCGAGAAAAATCCAGGAGGTTCTCCCCTCCAGGCGAGATGAGGCCCATATCCGCTGAGGCGTCTTGAGGCTAATCAAATCTAACATCTTTAACTTCCCAAAGGGTCCTTCTCGCCCTTGCTGCAACTCAAGAAGTTCCCCGACATAGCTCTTCTCCACTCGAGAGGAAGCAGGAAAGTCCCGGCCACATCCAGAGGAGCCCAGTTTCCGCCTAGTAGCTCGAGAGGAGGGATAATTCTCCCTGCGTGGTCGGAAAGTATTCCCGGAGTTCCCCGTCGCATCTCAAGAGGAGGCGCTCTCCACAGGAAAGGCGAGAGGAACTCCAGGGTCGTGCCACCATTCCAGAGTCCCCCAGATGTCTCACTCCATTCCAGGGAAACCTGCTTTCCCTGCACTGCCTCGACTTTCAAGCCGAGGATCGACTCACACCACGGTGGCACGTGGGACAGCCCTGTCGAAAAACTTCGTGGGAAAGCCTCCTGTAAAAGCCTCAAGGGAAAGCCACAGATCCCTTGATCCACGCGAAGGGAAGCGTGACACTGCTGACTTGAAAGCGCACGTGCATGCCCCCACTCGAGAGGAGGACTGACT